>NW_027480702.1:300000-430620 GCF_051401765.1 Calliopsis andreniformis | reverse complement strand
ATCCTCGGCCCTCAGTCCTCAAACCTCAATCCTCAACCCTCAGCCCTCATCGTCAATCCACAATCCTCAATCCTCAGTCCCCAAACCTCAATCCTCAATCTTCAATACTCAATACTCAACCTTCAATCCTCGCTCCTCAATACTCAATCCTCAATCCTCAATTCTCAACCCCCAATCCTCAATCATCAATCCTCAATACTCAATCTTCAATCCTGAATACCCAATCCTCAATCTTCAATCCTCAATCCTCAATACTCAATTCTCAATCCTTAATCCTCAATCTTCAATCCTGAATACTCAACCTTCAATCCTCAATCCTCAATCCTCAATTCTCAATACTCAACCCTCAATCCTCAGTCTTCAAACCTCAATCCGGAATCCTCAATCCTGAATCCTCAGTCTTCAGCCGTCGGTCCTCAACAATCAATTGTCAATTCTCAATCCTCAATAGAATATCCTCAAATCACAGTTTTCAATACCCAATCCCCATTCTTCAATCTTCAAATCTCAATCCACAAACATCAATTCTCATCACTCAACCCTCAACACTCAGTCCTCACACTTCAATCCTCAATCCTCAATCCTCAATATTCAATCCTCAATAGTCAATCTTCAATCCTCAATCCTCAATTCTCAATCTTCAATACTCATTCCTCAATCTTCAATCCACAATCCTCAATCCTCAATCCTCATTCTTCAATCCTCAATACCCAATCCTCAATCTTCAATCCTCAATCCTCAATCCTCAATCCTCAATCCTCAATCCTCTTCCTTCAATCCTCAATACCCAATCCTCAATCTTCAATCCTGAATCCTCAGTCCTCAATTCTCAACCCTCAATCCTCAGTCCTCAGAACTCAAACGTCAATACTCAACCCTCAGTCCTCGTCCTCAATCCACAACCCTCTATCCTCGATCTTCTATCTTCAATCATCAATATTCAATATTCAATCCTCAATCCTCAATCCTCACTACTCAATCCTCAATCCTCAATGTTCAATCCTGAATACACAATCCTCAATCTTCAATCCTCAATCCTCAATCCTCAATCCTCAATCCCCAATCCTCAATCTTCAATCCTCAACCCTCAATACTTAATACTCAACCCTGAATCCTCAATCTTCAGCCCTCACTCCTCAACAATCAGTTGTCAATCCTCAATCCTCAATAGAATATCATCAATTCACAGTTTTCAATACTCAGTCCCCATTCTTCAATCTTCAAATCTCAATCCACAAACATCAATTCTCATCACTCAACCCTCAACACTCAGTCCTCACTCTTCAATCCTCAATCCTCAATCCTCAATCTTCAATCCTCAATACTCAATCTTCAATCCTCAATCCTCAATTCTCAATCTTCAATACTCAATCCTCAATCCTCAATCCACAATCCTCAATCCTCAATCCTCATTCTTCAATCCTCAATACCCAATCCTCAATCTTCAATCCTCAATCCTCAATCCTCAATCCTCAATCCTCAATCCCCAATCCTCAATCTTCAATCCTCAACCCTCAATACTTAATCCTCAACCCTGAATCCTCAATCTTCAGCCCTCACTCAGCAACAATCAGTTGTCAATCCTCAATCCTCAATAGAATGTCATCAATTCACAGTTTTCATTACTCAATACTCAATCGGCAATCTTCAAATCTCTATCCACAAGCATCAATTCTCATCACTCTACCCTCAACACTCAGTCCTCAATCTTCAATCCTCAATCCTCAATCCTCAATCCTCAATCCACAATCCTCAACCTTCAATCCTCAATACTCTGTCTTCAATGCCCAAACCTCAATCCTCAATCCTCAATCCTCAATTCTCAATCCTCAATCGTCAATCTTCAATCCTCAATACCCAGTACCCAATCTTCAATCCTCAATCCTCAATCCTCAATTCTCAATCCTCAATCCCCAATCCTCAATCCCCAACCGTCAACCTTCAATCCTCAATACTCAATCTTCAATCCTAAATCCTCAATCCTCAATCCTCAATCCTCATTCCTCAATCCTCAATACGCAATCCTCAATCATCAATCCTCAATCCTCAATCCTCAATCCTCAATCATCAATCCTCAATCTTCAATCCTCAGTCCCAAATCCTCAATCTTCAATACTCAATCCTCAATCCTCAAACTTCAATCCTCAATACTCAATCTTCAATACTCAATCCTCAATCCTCAATCCTCAATCCTCATTCTTCAATCCTCAATACCCAATCCTCAATCTTCAATCCTCATTCCTCAATCCTCAATTCTCAATCCTCAATCCTCAATCCTCAGAACTCAAACATCAATACTCATCCCTGAGACCTCGTCCTCAATCCACAACCCTCAATCCTCAATCCTCAATCTTCAATCCTCAATCCTCAATCCTCAATCCTCAATCCTCAATCCTCAGTCCTCAAACCTCAATCCTTAATCCTCAATCCTGAATCCTCAATCTTCAGCACTCACTCCTCAACAATCAGTTGTCAATCCTCAATCCTCAATAGAATATCATCAATTCACAGTTTTCATTACTCAATACTCAATCTGCAAACTTCAAATCTCTATCCACAAACATCAATTCTCATCACTCAACCCTAAATCCTCAATCCTCAATCCTCATTCTTCAATCCTCAATACCCAATCCTAAATCTTCAATCCCCAATCCTCAATCCTCAATTCTCAATCCTCAATCCTCAGTCCTCAGTCCTCTAACCTCAATCCTCAACCCTCAATCCTCAATCCCCAATCCTCAATCTTCAATCCTCAGTCCCCAGTCCTCAATCTTCTATCCTCAATACTCAATCCTCAATCCTCAATCCTCAATCCTCAATCCTCAATCTTCAATCCTCAATACTCAATCCTCAATCCTCATTCCTCAATCCTCAATACGCAATCCTCAATCGTCAATCCTCAATCCTCAATCCTCAATCCTCAATCCTCAATCATCAATCCTCAATCTTCAATCCTCAGTCCCAAACCCTCAATCTTCAATACTCAATCCTCAATCCTCAAACTTCAATCCTCAATACTCAATATTCAATCCTCAATCCTCATTCTTCAATCCTCAATACCCAACACTCAATCTTTAATCCTCAATCCTCAATCCTCAATACGCAATCCTCAATCGTCAATCCTCAATCCTCAATCCTCAATCCTCAATCCTCAATCATCAATCCTCAATCTTCAATCCTCAGTCCCAAACCCTCAATCTTCAATGCTCAATCCTCAATCCTCAATCCTCAATCCTCAATTCTCAATCCTCAAACGTCAATCTTCAATCCTCAATGCTCAATCTTCAATCCTCAATGCTCAATCCTCAATTCTCAATCCGCATGCTTCATTCCTCAATACCCAATCCTCAACCTTCAAACCTCTATCCACAAACATCAATTCTCATCACTCAACCCTCAACACTCAGTCCTCAATCTTCAATCCTCAATCATCAATCCTCAATCTTCAATCCTCAATACTCAATCCTCTATCCTCAATCCTCAGTCCTCAATCCTCAACCTCAATCATCAAACCTCAATCCTCAACCGTCAGTCCTCGTCCTCAATCCTCAACCCTCAATCCTCAATCCTCTATCTTCAATCCTCGACACTCAATGTTCACTCTTCTGTCCTCAATCCTCAATCCTCAATCTTCAATCCTAAATCCTCAACCCTCAATCCTCAATCCTCCTTCTTCAATCCTCAATACCCAATCCTCAATCTTCAATCCTCAATCCTCAATCCTCAATTCTCCAATCCTCAATCCTCAGTCCTCAGTCCTGAAACCTCAATAATCAACCCTCAGCCCTCATCCTCAATCCTCAATCCTCAATCCTCAATCCTCAATCTTCAACCCTCAGTACTCAATCTTCAATAATCAATCCTCAATTCTCAATCCTCAATACTCAATCCTCAATAGTCCATCCTCAATCCCAAATCCTCAATCTTCAATCCTCAATCCTCAATCCTCAATCCTCAATACCCAATCCTCAATCTTCAATCCTCAACACTCAATCTGCAATATTCAATCGTCAATCCTCAATCCTCAGTCCTCACTCTTCAATATTAAATACCCAATCCTCAATCTTCAATCCTGAATCCTCAATCCTGAATTCTCAATCCTCAATCCTCAATCCTCAGACCTCAAACATCAATATTCAACCCTCAGTCCTCGTCCTCAATCCACAACCATCAATCCTCAATCCTCATTCTTCAATCATCAATATTCAATATTCAATACTCAATCCTCAGTCCTCAATCCTCAATCCTCAATCCTCAATCCTCAATACTCAATCCTCAACCGTCAACCTCAATCCTCAATACTCAATCTTCAATCCCCAATCCTCAGTCCTCAATCCCCAATCCTCAATCCTCAATCCTCAATCCTCAATCTTCAATATTCAATCCTCAATCCTCAATCCTCAACCTTCAATCCTCAATCCTCAATCCTCAATCTTCAATCCTCAATCCTCAATCCTCAATCCTCATTCTACAATCCTCAATACCATATCCTCAATCTTCAATCCTCAATCCTCAATCCTCAATTCTCAATCCTCAATCCTCGATCCTCAGACCTCAAACATCAATACTCAACCCTCAGTCCTCGTCCTCAATCCACAACCCTCAATCCTCAATCCTCAATCTTCAATCATCGATATACAACCTTCAGTGCTCAATCCTCAATACTCAATCCTCGATCCTCAATCCTCAATGTTCAATCCGCGATACCCAATCCTGAATGTTCAATCCTCAATCCTCAATCCTCAATCGTCTATGCTCATGCCTCAACCATCAATCCTCAATCCTCAATCCTCGATTGTCAAACCTCAATCCTCAAACCGCAGTCCTCAACCCTCAGTACTCAAGCCTCAACCATCAACCCTCAATCCCCAATCCTCAATACTCAATCATCAATGCTCAATCCTCAAGCTTCAATCCCCAATCCGCAATACTCAATCCTCAATCCTCAAACCTCAATCCTCAATAAAATAACTTCAATCCTCAGTTTTCAATATTCAAACGTCAATCTTCAAGTCCTAATATACAAACAACAATTCTCAACACTCAATCGTGAACCCTCAGTCCCCAATCTTCAATCCTCAATAATCAGCCCTCAAACATCGAACCTCAATCCTCAATCCTCAATCCTCAGACCTCAACCCTCAATCCTCAATATTCAATCCTCAATCCTCAATCCTCGATGTTCAGTCCTCAATCCTCAGACCTCAACCCTCAGTCCTCAATCTTCAATCCTCAATCCTCAATCCTCAATCCTCAATCCTCAACCCTCAACACTCAGTCCTCAATGTTCAATCCTCAATCCTCAATCCTCAATCCTCAATCGTCAATCTTCAATCCTCGATACTCAATCTTCAATCCTGAATCCTCGATCCTCAATCCTGAATCCTCATTCTTCAATCCTCAATACCCAATCCTCAATCTTCAATCCTCAATCCTCAATCCTCAACTCTCAATCCTCAATCCTCAATTTTCAATCCCCATTCTTCAATCCTCAATACCCAATACTCAATCTTGACTCCTCAATCCTCAGTCCTCAATTCTCAATTCTCAATCCTCAATCCTCGGCCCTCAGGCCTCAAACCTCAATCCTCAACCCTCAGCCCTCATCGTCAATCCACAATCCTCAATCCTCAGTCCCCAAACCTCAATCCTCAATCTTCAATACTCAATACTCAACCTTCAATCCTCGCTCCTCAATACTCAATCCTCAATCCTCAATTCTCAACCCCCAATCCTCAATCATCAATCCTCAATACTCAATCTTCAATCCTCAATACCCAATCCTCAATCCTCAATATTCATTCCTCAATACTCAATCCTCAATCCACAATCCTCATTCTTCAATCCTCAATACCCAATCCTCAATCTTCAATCCTCAATCCTCAATCCTCAATTCTCAATCCTCAATCCTCAGGCCTCAGTCATCAAACATCAATCCTCAACCCTCAGCCCTCATCGTCAATCCTCAATCCTCAATCCTTAATCCTCAATCTTCAATCCTCAATCCTCAATCCTCAATCCTCAATCCTGAACCCTCATTCTTCAATCCTCAATACCCAATCCTCAATCTTCAATCCTCAATCCTCAATCCTCAACTCTCAATCCTCAATCCTCAATTTTCAATCCTCATTCTTCAATCCTCAATACCCAATGCTCAATCTTGAATCCTCAGTCCTCAATCCTCAATCCTCAATTCTCAATCCTCAATCCTCGGTCCTCAGTCCTCAAACCTCAATCCTCAACCCTCAGCCCTCATCGTCAATCCACAATCCTCAATCCTCAGTCCCCAAACCTCAATCCTCAATCTTCAATCCTCAATACTCAACCTTCAATCCTCGATCCTCAATACGCAATCCTCAATCCTCAATCCTCAACCCCCAATCCTCAATCATCAATCCTCAATACTCAATCTTCAATCCTCAATACCCAATCCTCAATCTTCAATCCTCAATCCTCAATCCTCAATTCTCAATCCTTAATCCTCAATCTTCAATCCTCAATACTCAACCTTCAATCCTCAATCCTCAATCCTCAATCTTCAATACTCAATCCTCAATCCTCAATCCTCAATCCTCAATCTTCAATCTTCAATACTCAGTCTCCAATCCTCAATACCCAATCCTCAATCTTCAATCGTCAATCTTCAATCCTCAGTCCTCAGTTCTCAAACCTCAATCCTCAACCCTCAGCCCTCATCGTCAATCCTCAATCCTCAGTCCTCAATCCTGAATCCTCAATCTTCAATCCTCAATACTCAATCTTCAATCCTCAATCCTCAATCCTCAATATTCATTCCTCAGTCCTCAAACCTCAATCCACAATCCTCATTCTTCAATCCTCAATACCCAATCCTCAATCTTCAATCCTCAATCCTCAATCCTCAATTCTCAATCCTCAATCCTCAGGCCTCAGTCATCAAACATCAATCCTCAACCCTCAGCCCTCATCGTCAATCCTCAATCCTCAATCCTTAATCCTCAATCTTCAATCCTCAATCCTCAATCCTCAATCCTCAATCCTGAACCCTCATTCTTCAATCCTCAATACCCAATCCTCAATCTTCAATCCTCAATCCTCAATCCTCAACTCTCAATCCTCAATCCTCAATTTTCAATCCTCATTCTTCAATCCTCAATACCCAATGCTCAATCTTGAATCCTCAGTCCTCAATCCTCAATCCTCAATTCTCAATCCTCAATCCTCGGTCCTCAGTCCTCAAACCTCAATCCTCAACCCTCAGCCCTCATCGTCAATCCACAATCCTCAATCCTCAGTCCCCAAACCTCAATCCTCAATCTTCAATCCTCAATACTCAACCTTCAATCCTCGATCCTCAATACGCAATCCTCAATCCTCAATCCTCAACCCCCAATCCTCAATCATCAATCCTCAATACTCAATCTTCAATCCTCAATACCCAATCCTCAATCTTCAATCCTCAATCCTCAATCCTCAATTCTCAATCCTTAATCCTCAATCTTCAACCCCCAGTACTCAATCTTCAATAATCAATCCTCAATTCTCAATCCTCAATACTCAATCCTCAATAGTCCATCCTCAATCCCAAATCCTCAATCTTCAATCCTCAATCCTCAATCCTCAATCCTCAATACCCAATCCTCAATCTTCAATCCTCAACACTCAATCTGCAATATTCAATCGTCAATCCTCAATCCTCAGTCCTCACTCTTCAATATTAAATACCCAATCCTCAATCTTCAATCCTGAATCCTCAATCCTGAATTCTCAATCCTCAATCCTCAATCCTCAGACCTCAAACATCAATATTCAACCCTCAGTCCTCGTCCTCAATCCACAACCATCAATCCTCAATCCTCATTCTTCAATCATCAATATTCAATATTCAATACTCAATCCTCAGTCCTCAATCCTCAATCCTCAATCCTCAATCCTCAATACTCAATCCTCAACCGTCAACCTTCAATCCTCAATACTCAATCTTCAATCCTCAATCCTCAAACCTCAATACTCAATCCTCATTCTTCAACCCTCAATACGCAATCCTCAACCGTCAATCCTCAATCCTCAATCCTCAATCCTCAGTCCTCAATCCTCAATCTTCAATACTCAATCCTCAATCCTCAATCCTCAATCCTCAATCTTCAATCCTCAATACTCAATCTTCAATCCCCAATCCTCAGTCCTCAATCCCCAATCCTCAATCCTCAATCCTCAATCCTCAATCTTCAATATTCAATCCTCAATCCTCAATCCTCAACCTTCAATCCTCAATCCTCAATCCTCAATCTTCAATCCTCAATCCTCAATCCTCAATCCTCATTCTACAATCCTCAATACCATATCCTCAATCTTCAATCCTCAATCCTCAATCCTCAATTCTCAATCCTCAATCCTCGATCCTCAGACCTCAAACATCAATACTCAACCCTCAGTCCTCGTCCTCAATCCACAACCCTCAATCCTCAATCCTCAATCTTCAATCATCGATATACAACCTTCAGTGCTCAATCCTCAATACTCAATCCTCGATCCTCAATCCTCAATGTTCAATCCGCGATACCCAATCCTGAATGTTCAATCCTCAATCCTCAATCCTCAATCGTCTATGCTCATGCCTCAACCATCAATCCTCAATCCTCAATCCTCGATTGTCAAACCTCAATCCTCAAACCGCAGTCCTCAACCCTCAGTACTCAAGCCTCAACCATCAACCCTCAATCCCCAATCCTCAATACTCAATCATCAATGCTCAATCCTCAAGCTTCAATCCCCAATCCGCAATACTCAATCCTCAATCCTCAAACCTCAATCCTCAATAAAATAACTTCAATCCTCAGTTTTCAATATTCAAACGTCAATCTTCAAGTCCTAATATACAAACAACAATTCTCAACACTCAATCGTGAACCCTCAGTCCCCAATCTTCAATCCTCAATAATCAGCCCTCAAACATCGAACCTCAATCCTCAATCCTCAATCCTCAGACCTCAACCCTCAATCCTCAATATTCAATCCTCAATCCTCAATCCTCGATGTTCAGTCCTCAATCCTCAGACCTCAACCCTCAGTCCTCAATCTTCAATCCTCAATCCTCAATCCTCAATCCTCAATCCTCAACCCTCAACACCCAGTCCTCAATGTTCAATCCTCAATCCTCAATCCTCAATCCTCAATCGTCAATCTTCAATCCTCGATACTCAATCTTCAATCCTCAATCCTCGATCCTCAATCCTGAATCCTCATTCTTCAATCCTCAATACCCAATCCTCAATCTTCAATCCTCAATCCTCAATCCCCAACTCTCAATCCTCAATCCTCAATTTTCAATTCCCATTCTTCAATCCTCAATACCCAATACTCAATCTTGACTCCTCAATCCTCAGTCCTCAATTCTCAATTCTCAATCCTCAATCCTCGGCCCTCAGTCCTCAAACCTCAATCCTCAACCCTCAGCCCTCATCGTCAATCCACAATCCTCAATCCTCAGTCCCCAAACCTCAATCCTCAATCTTCAATACTCAATACTCAACCTTCAATCCTCGCTCCTCAATACTCAATCCTCAATCCTCAATTCTCAACCCCCAATCCTCAATCATCAATCCTCAATACTCAATCTTCAATCCTGAATACCCAATCCTCAATCTTCAATCCTCAATCCTCAATACTCAATTCTCAATCCTTAATCCTCAATCTTCAATCCTGAATACTCAACCTTCAATCCTCAATCCTCAATCCTCAATCTTCAATACTCAATCCTCAATCCTCAATCCTCAATCCTCAATCTTCAATCTTCAATGCTCAATCTTCAATCCTCAATACCCAATCCTCAATCTTCAATCGTCAATCTTCAATCCTCAGTCCTCAGTCCTCAAACCTCAATCCTCAACCCTCAGCCCTCATCGTCAATCCTCAATCCTCAGTCCTCAATCCTGAATCCTCAATCTTCAATCCTCAATACTCAATCTTCAATCCTCAATCCTCAATCCTCAATATTCATTCCTCAATACTCAATCCTCAATCCACAATCCTCATTCTTCAATCCTCAATACCCAATCCTCAATCTTCAATCCTCAATCCTCAATCCTCAATTCTCAATCCTCAATCCTCAGGCCTCAGTCATCAAACATCAATCCTCAACCCTCAGCCCTCATCGTCAATCCTCAATCCTCAATCCTTAATCCTCAATCTTCAATCCTCAATCCTCAATCCTCAATCCTCAATCCTGAACCCTCATTCTTCAATCCTCAATACCCAATCCTCAATCTTCAATCCTCAATCCTCAATCCTCAACTCTCAATCCTCAATCCTCAATTTTCAATCCTCATTCTTCAATCCTCAATACCCAATGCTCAATCTTGAATCCTCAGTCCTCAATCCTCAATCCTCAATTCTCAATCCTCAATCCTCGGTCCTCAGTCCTCAAACCTCAATCCTCAACCCTCAGCCCTCATCGTCAATCCACAATCCTCAATCCTCAGTCCCCAAACCTCAATCCTCAATCTTCAATCCTCAATACTCAACCTTCAATCCTCGATCCTCAATACGCAATCCTCAATCCTCAATCCTCAACCCCCAATCCTCAATCATCAATCCTCAATACTCAATCTTCAATCCTCAATACCCAATCCTCAATCTTCAATCCTCAATCCTCAATCCTCAATTCTCAATCCTTAATCCTCAATCTTCAATCCTCAATACTCAACCTTCAATCCTCAATCCTCAATCCTCAATCTTCAATACTCAATCCTCAATCCTCAATCCTCAATCCTCAATCTTCAATCTTCAATACTCAGTCTTCAATCCTCAATACCCAATCCTCAATCTTCAATCGTCAATCTTCAATCCCCAGTCCTCAGTCCTCAAACCTCAATCCTCAACCCTCAGCCCTCATCGTCAATCCTCAATCCTCAATCCTCAATCCTGAATCCTGAATCCTCAATCCTCAATCCTCAATCTTCAATCCTCAATAATCAATCTTCAATCCTCAATCCTCAGTCCTCAAACCTCAATTCTGAATCCTCAATCCTGAATCCTCAATCTTCGGCCCTCAGACCTCAACAATCAGTTGTCAATCCTCAATCCTCAATAGAATAACCTCAATTCACAGTTTTCAATACTCAATACTCAATCTGCAATATTCAATCCTCTATCCACAAACATCAATTCTCATCACTCAACCTTCTACACTCAGTCCTCAATGTTCAATCCTCAATCCTCAATCCTCAATCCTCAATCGTCAATCTTCAATCCTCGATACTCAATCTTCAATCCTCAATCCTCAATCCTCAATCCTGAATCCTCATTCTTCAATCCTCAATACCCAATCCTCAATCTTCAATCCTCAATCCTCAATCCTCAATTCTCAATCCTCAATACACAATTTTCAATCCTCATTCTTCAATCCTCAATACCCAATACTCAATCTTCAATCCTCAATCCTCAATCCTCAATCCTCGATACTCAATCTTCAATCCTCAATCCTCAATCCTCAATCCTGAATCCTCATTCTTCAATCCTCAATACCCACTCCTCAATCTTCAATCCTCAATCCTCAATCCTCAATCCTCAATCCTCATTCTTCAATCCTCAATACCCAATCCTCAATCTTCAACCCTCAATCCTCAGTCCTAAAACCTCAATTCTGAATCCTCAATCCTGAATCCTCTATCTTCAGCACTCAGTCCTCAACAATCAGTTGTCAATCCTCAATCCTCAATAGAATATCATCAATTCACAGTTTTCATTACTCAATGCTCAATCTGCAATCTTCAAATCTCTATCCACAAACATCAATTCTCATCACTCAACCCTCAACACTCAGTCCCCAATCCTCAATATTCAATCCTCAATTCTCAATCCTCAATCCACAATCGTCAACCTACAATCCTCAATACTCAGTCTTCAATGCTCAATCCTCAATCCTCAATCCACAATCCTCAATGCTCAATCCTCATTCTTCAATCATCAATACCCAATCCTCAATCTTCAATCCTCAATCCTCAATCCTCTATTCTCAATCCTCAATCCTCAGTCCTCAGTCCACAAACCTCAATCTTCAACCCTCAGCCCTCATCCTCAGTCCACAATCCTCAATCCTCAATCTTCAATCTTCAATCCTCAATACTCAATCTTCAATAATCAATCCTCAATTCTCAAAACTCAATACTCAATCCTCAATCGTCAATCCTCAATCCCCAATCCTCAATCTTCAATCCTCAATCCTCATTCCTCATTCCTCAATCCTCAATCTTCAATCCTCAATACTCAATCTTCAATAATCAATCCTCAACACTCAATCCTCAATCCTAAATCCTCAGTCCACAAACCTCAATCCTGAATCCTCAAACCTGTATCCTCAATCTTCAGACATCAGACCTCAACTATCAGGCGTCAATCCTCAATCCTCAATAGAATATCATCAATTCACAGTTTTCGATACTCAATACTCAATCTGCAATCTTCAAGTCTCTATACACAAACATCAATTCTCCTCAATCAACCCTCAACACTGAGACCCCAATCCTCAATCTTCAATCCTCAAACCTCAATCCGCAATCCTCAATCCTCAATCTTCAATCCTCAATACTCAATCTTCAATCCTCAATCTTCAATCCTCAATCCTCAATCCTCAATCCCCAATCATCAATCTTCAATCCTCATTCTTCAATCCTCAATACCCAATCCTCAATCTTCAACGCTCAATCCTCAGTCCTAAAACCTCAATTCTGAATCCTCAATCCTGAATCCTCTATCTTCAGCACTCAGTCCTCAACAATCAGTTGTCAATCCTCAATCCTCAATAGAATATCATCAATTCACAGTTTTCATTACTCAATGCTCAATCTGCAATCTTCAAATCTCTATCCACAAACATCAATTCTCATCACTCAACCCTCAACACTCAGTCCCCAATCCTCAATATTCAATCCTCAATTCTCAATCCTCAATCCACAATCGTCAACCTACAATCCTCAATACTCAGTCTTCAATGCTCAATCCTCAATCCTCAATCCACAATCCTCAATGCTCAATCCTCATTCTTCAATCATCAATACCCAATCCTCAATCTTCAATCCTCAATCCTCAATCCTCTATTCTCAATCCTCAATCCTCAGTCCTCAGTCCACAAACCTCAATCTTCAACCCTCAGCCCTCATCCTCAGTCCACAATCCTCAATCCTCAATCTTCAATCTTCAATCCTCAATACTCAATCTTCAATAATCAATCCTCAATTCTCAAAACTCAATACTCAATCCTCAATCGTCAATCCTCAATCCCCAATCCTCAATCTTCAATCCTCAATCCTCATTCCTCATTCCTCAATCCTCAATCTTCAATCCTCAATACTCAATCTTCAATAATCAATCCTCAACACTCAATCCTCAATCCTAAATCCTCAGTCCACAAACCTCAATCCTGAATCCTCAAACCTGTATCCTCAATCTTCAGACATCAGACCTCAACTATCAGGCGTCAATCCTCAATCCTCAATAGAATATCATCAATTCACAGTTTTCGATACTCAATACTCAATCTGCAATCTTCAAGTCTCTATACACAAACATCAATTCTCCTCAATCAACCCTCAACACTGAGACCCCAATCCTCAATCTTCAATCCTCAAACCTCAATCCGCAATCCTCAATCCTCAATCTTCAATCCTCAATACTCAATCTTCAATCCTCAATCTTCAATCCTCAATCCTCAATCCTCAATCCCCAATCATCAATCTTCAATCCTCAATAATCAATCTTCAATCCTCAATCCTCAGTCCTCAAACCTCAATTCTGAATCCTCAATCCTGAATCCTCAATCTTCGGCCCTCAGACCTCAACAATCAGTTGTCAATCCTCAATCCTCAATAGAATAACCTCAATTCACAGTTTTCAATACTCAATACTCAATCTGCAATATTCAATCCTCTATCCACAAACATCAATTCTCATCACTCAACCCTCTACACTCAGTCCTCAATGTTCAATCCTCAATCCTCAATCCTCAATCCTCAATCGTCAATCTTCAATCCTCGATACTCAATCTTCAATCCTCAATCCTCAATCCTCAATCCTGAATCCTCATTCTTCAATCCTCAATACCCAATCCTCAATCTTCAATCCTCAATCCTCAATCCTCAATTCTCAATCCTCAATACACAATTTTCAATCCTCATTCTTCAATCCTCAATACCCAATACTCAATCTTCAATCCTCAATCCTCAATCCTCAATCCTCGATACTCAATCTTCAATCCTCAATCCTCAATCCTCAATCCTGAATCCTCATTCTTCAATCCTCAATACCCACTCCTCAATCTTCAATCCTCAATCCTCAATCCTCAATCCTCAATCCTCATTCTTCAATCCTCAATACCCAATCCTCAATCTTCAACCCTCAATCCTCAGTCCTAAAACCTCAATTCTGAATCCTCAATCCTGAATCCTCTATCTTCAGCACTCAGTCCTCAACAATCAGTTGTCAATCCTCAATCCTCAATAGAATATCATCAATTCA
The DNA here is from genome assembly GCF_051401765.1 of Calliopsis andreniformis. NCBI lineage: Eukaryota > Metazoa > Arthropoda > Insecta > Hymenoptera > Andrenidae > Calliopsis > Calliopsis andreniformis. The sequence continues at coordinate 416,127 of NW_027480702.1, read as the reverse complement.
CAGTTTTCATTACTCAATGCTCAATCTGCAATCTTCAAATCTCTATCCACAAACATCAATTCTCATCACTCAACCCTCAACACTCAGTCCAGAATCCTCAATATTCAATCCTCAATTCTCAATCCTCAATCCACAATCGTCAACCTACAATCCTCAATACTCAGTCTTCAATGCTCAATCCTCAATCCTCAATCCACAATCCTCAATGCTCAATCCTCATTCTTCAATCATCAATACCCAATCCTCAATCTTCAATCCTCAATCCTCAATCCTCTATTCTCAATCCTCAATCCTCAGTCCTCAGTCCACAAACCTCAATCTTCAACCCTCAGCCCTCATCCTCAGTCCACAATCCTCAATCCTCAATCTTCAATCTTCAATCCTCAATACTCAATCTTCAATAATCAACCCTCAATTCTCAAAACTCAATACTCAATCCTCAATCGTCAATCCTCAATCCCCAATCCTCAATCTTCAATCCTCAATCCTCATTCCTCATTCCTCAATCCTCAATCTTCAATCCTCAATACTCAATCTTCAATAATCAATCCTCAACACTCAATCCTCAATCCTAAATCCTCAGTCCACAAACCTCAATCCTGAATCCTCAAACCTGTATCCTCAATCTTCAGACATCAGACCTCAACTATCAGGCGTCAATCCTCAATCCTCAATAGAATATCATCAATTCACAGTTTTCGATACTCAATACTCAATCTGCAATCTTCAAGTCTCTATACACAAACATCAATTCTCCTCAATCAACCCTCAACACTGAGACCCCAATCCTCAATCTTCAATCCTCAAACCTCAATCCGCAATCCTCAATCCTCAATCTTCAATCCTCAATACTCAATCTTCAATCCTCAATCTTCAATCCTCAATCCTCAATCCTCAATCCCCAATCATCAATCTTCAATCCTCGATACTCAATCTTCAGTCCTCAATCCTCAATCCTCAATCCTCAATCCTCAATCCTCAATCCTCAATCCTCATTCTTCAATAATCAATACCCAATCCTCAATCTTCATTCCTGAATCCTCAATCCTCAATTCTCAATCCTCAATCCTCTATCCTCAGACCTCAAAAATCAATACTCAAACCTCAGTCCTCGTCCTCAATTCACAACCCTCAATCCACATTCCTCAATCTTCAATCCTCATTCCTCAATCCTCAATCCTCAAACCTCAGTCCTCAAACCTCAATGCTGAATCCTCAATCCTGAATCCTCAATCTTCAGCCCTCAGTCCTCTACAATCAGTTGTCAATCCTCAATCCTCAATAGAATATCATCAATTCACAGTTTTCATTACTCAATTCTCAATCTGCAGTCTTCAAATTTCTATCCACAAACATCAATTCTCATCACTCAACCCTCAACACTCAGTCCCCAATCCTCAATATTCAATCCTCAATTCTCAATCCTCAATCCACAATCCTCAATCCTGAATCCTCAATTTTCAGCCCTCACTCCTCAACAATCAGTTGCCAATCCTCAATCCTCAATAGAATATCATCAATTCACAGTTTTCATTGCTCAATACTCAATCTGCAATCTTCAAATCTCTATACACAAACATCAATTCTCATCACTCAACCCTCAACACTCAGTCCTCAATGTTCAATCCTCAATCCTCAATTCTCAGTCTTCCACCCTCAATACTGAATCATCTATCCTCAATCGTCAATCCTCAATCCTCAATCCTCAATACTCAATCCTCAATCCTCAATTTTCAATCCTCAGAACTCAATCTTCAATCCTCAATCCTCAATCCTCAATTCTCAATCCTCAATCGTCAGTCTTCAATCATCAATACTCAATCTTCAATCCTCAATCCTCAGTCCTCAATCCTCAATCCGCAATCCTCAATCCTCAATCTTCTATCCTCAATACTCAATCTGCAATCTTCAATCCTCAATTCTCAATCCTCAATCCTCACTCTTCAATCCTCAATCTTCAGACCTCAAACATCAATACTCAACCCTCAGTCCTCGTCCACAATCCACAACCCTCTATCCTCGATCTTCAATCTTCAATCATCAATATTCAATATTCTATCCTCAATCCTCAATCCTCAATACCCAATCCTCAATCTTTAATCCTCAATCCTCAATCCTCAATCCTCAGTCCTCAATCCTCAATCCTCAGTCCTCAAACCTCAATCCTGAATCCTCAATCCTGAATCCTCAATCTTCAGCTCGCAGTCCTCAACAATCAGTTGTCAATCCTCAATCCTCAATGGAATATCCTCAATTCACAGGTCTCAATGCTCAATACTCAACCTGCAATCCTCAAATCTCTACTCACAAACATCAATTCTCATCACTCAACCCTCAACACTCAGTCCCCAATCCTCAATCTTCAATCCTCAATCCTCAATCCGCAATCCTCAATCCTCAATCTTCAATCCTCAACACTCAATCTTCAATCCTCAATCTTCAATCCTCAATCCTCAATCCTCAATCATCAATCATCAATCTTGAATCCTCAATACTCAATCTTCAATCCTCTATCCTCAATTCTCAATCCTCAATCCCCAATCCTCAATACTCAACCTTCAACTTTCAATCCTCAATACTCAATCTTCAATCCTCAATCCTCAATCCTCAATCCTCAATCCTCATTCTTCAATCCTCAATACCCAATCCTCAATCTTCAATCCTCAATCCTCAATCCTCTATCCTCAATCCTCAATAGTCAATCCTCAATCTTCTATCCTCAGTCCCAAATCCTCAATCTTCAATACTCAATCCTCAATCCTCAAACTTCAATCCTCTATACTCAATCTTCAATCCTCAATCCTCAATCCTCAATCCTCAATCCTCATTCTTCAATCCTCAATACCCAATCCTCGATCTTCAATCCTCATTCCACAATCCTCAATTCTCAATCCTCAATCGTCAATCCTCTATACTCAATCTTCAATCCTCAATCCTCAGTCCTCAAACCTCAATTCTGAATCCTCAATCCTGAATCCTCAATCTTCAGACCTCAGTCCTCAACAATCCGATGTCAATCCTCAATCCTCAATAGAATATCCTCAATTCACAGTTTTCTATACTCTATACTCAATCTGGAATCATCAAATATCTATCCACAAACGTCAATCCTCATCACTCAACCCTCAGCACTCAGTCCTCAATGTTCAATCCTCAATCCTCAATTCTCAACCTTCAACACTCAATACTGAATCTTCAATCCTCAGTCCTCAATCCTCAATCCTCAATCCTCAATCCTCAATCCTCAATTTTCAATCCTCAATACTCAATCTTCAATCCTCAATCCTCAATCCTCAGTCGTCAGTCTTCAACCCTCAATACTCAATCTTCAATCCTCAATACTCGGTCCTCAATCCTCAATCCTCAAACCTCAATCCTCATTCTTCAATCATCAATACCCAATCCTCAATATTCAAACTTCAATCCTCAATCTTCTATTCCCAATCCTCAATCCTCAGTCCTCAGTCCTCTAACGTCAATCCTCAACCCTCAGCCCTCATCCCCAATCCTCAATTCTCAATCCTCAACCCTCAATCTTCAATCCTCAATACTCAATCTTCAATCCTCAATCCTCAATCCTCAAGCCTCAATCCTCAATCCTAAATCCTCAGTCCTCAAACCTCAATCCTGAATCCTCAACCCTGAATCCTCAATCTTCAGACATCAGACCTCAACTATTAGGCGTCAATCCTCAATCCTCAATAGAATATCATCAATTCACAGTTTTCAATACTCAATACTCAACCTGCAATCTTCAAGTCTCTATCCACAAACATCAATTCTCCTCAATCAACCCTCAACTCTCAGTCCCCAATCCTCAATCTTCAATCCTCAATCCTCAATCCGCAATCCTCAATCCTGAATCTTCAATCCTCAATACTCAATCTTCAACAATCAATCTTCAATCCTCAATCCCCAATCCGCAATCCCCAATCATCAATCTTCAATCCTCAATACTCAATCTTCAGTCCTCAATCCTCAATCCTCAATCCTCAATCCTCAATCCTCAATCCTCAATCCTCATTCTTCAATCCTCAATACCCAATCCTCAATTCTCAATCCTCAACCCTCAGTCCTCAGTCCTCAAATCTCAATCCTCAACCATCAGTCCTCAGTCCTCTAACGTCAATCCTCAACCCTCGGCCCTCATCCCCAATCCTCAATTCTCAATCCTCAATCCTCAATCTTCAATCCTCAATACTCAATCTTCAATCCTCAATCCTCAGTCCTCAAACCTCAATTCTGAATCCTCAATCCTGAATCCTCAATCTTCAGCCCTCAGTCCTCAACAATCCGATGTCAATCCTCAATCCTCAATAGAATATCCTCAATTCGCAGTTTTCAATACCCAATACTCAATCTGCAATCTTCAAGTCTCTATCCACAAACATCAATTCTCCTCAATCAACCCTCAACACTCAGTCCCCATTCCTCAATCTTCAAACCTCAATCCTCAATCCGCAATCCTCAATCCTCAATCTTCAATCCTCAATACTCAATCTTCAATCCTCAATCTTCAATCCTCAATCCTCAATCCTCAATCCCCAATCATCAGTCTTCAATCCTCAATACTCAATCTTCTGTCCTCAATCCTCAATCCTCAATCCTCAATCCTCAATCCTCAATCCTCAATCCTCATTCTTCAATCCTCAATACCCAATCCTCAATCCTCAATCCTCAATCCTCAATCCTCAATTCTCAATCCTCAACCCTCAGTCCTCAGTCCTCTAACGTCAATCCTCAACCCTCAGCCCTCATCCCCAATCCTCAATTCTCAATCCTCAATCCTCAATCTTCAATCCTCAATACTCAATCTTCAATCCTCAATCCTCAGTCCTCAAACCTCAATTCTGAATCCTCAATCCTGAATCCTCAATCTTCAGCCCTCAGTCCTCAACAATCCGATGTCAATCCTCGATCCTCAATAGAATATCCTCAATTCGCAGTTTTCAATACTCAATACTTGATCTGCAATCTTCAAATCTCTATTCACAAACATCAATTATCATCACTCAACCCTCAACACTCAGTCCTCAATGTTCAATCCTCAATCCTCAATTCTCAATCTTCAACACTCAATACTGAATCTTCAATCCTCAGTCCTCAATCCTCAATCCTCAATCCTCAATCCTCAATCCTTAATCCTCAATTTTCAATCCTAAATACTCAATCTTCAATCCTCAATCCTCAATCCTGAATCCTCAATCTTCAGCCCTCACTCCTCAACAATCAGTTGTCAATCCTCAATCCTCAATAGAATATCATCAATTCACAGTTTTCATTACTCAATACTCAATCTGCAATCTTCAAATCTCTATACACAAACATCAATTCACATTACTCAACCCTCAACACTCAGTCCCCAATCCTCAATATTCAATCCTCAATTCTCAATCCTCAATCCACAATCCTCAACCTACAATCCTCAATACTCAGTCTTCAATGCTCAATCCTCAATACTCAATCCTCAATCCTCAATGCTCAACCCTCATTCTTCAATCATCAATACCCAATCGTCAATCTTCAATCCTCAATCCTCAATCCTCTATTCTCAATCCTCAATCCTCAGTCCTCAGTCCTCAAACCTCAATCTTCAACCCTCAGCCCTCATCCTCAGTCCACAATCCTCAATCCTCAATCTTCAATCTTCAATCCTCAATACTCAATCTTCAATAATCAATCCTCAATTCTCAATACTCAATACTCAATCCTCAATCGTCAATCGTCAATCCCCAATCCTCAATCTTCAATCCTCAATCCTCAACGCTCATTCCTCAATCCTCAATCTTCAATCCTCAATACTCAATCTTTAATAATCAATCCTCAATACTCAATCCTCAATCATCAATCCTCAATCCTCAATATTCAATCCTCGACACTCAGTCTTCAATCCTCAATCCTCAATCCTCAACCCTCAATCCTCATTCTTCAATCCTCAATACCCAATCCTCATCCTTCAATCCTCAATACCTAATCCTCAATCTTCAATCCTCAATCCTCAATCCTCAACTCTCAATCCTCGATCCTCAGACCTCAGTCCTCAAACCTCAAACTTCAACCCTCAGCCGTCATCCTCAAACCTCAATCCTCAATCTTCAATCCTCAATCCTCAATCCTCAATCCTCAGGCCTCAATCCTCAATCCTAAATCCTCAGTCCTAAAACCTCAATCCTGAATCCTCAACCCTGAATCCTCAACCTTCAGACATCAGACCTCAACTATCAGGCGTCAATCCTCAATCCTCAATAGAATATCATCAATTCACAGTTTTCAATACTCAATACTCAATCTGCAATCTTCAAGGCACTATCCACAAACATCAATTCTCCTCAATCAACCCTCAACACTCAGTCCCCAATCCTCAATTTTCAATCCTCAATCCTCAATCCGCAATCCTCAATACTCAATCTTCAATCCTCAATACTCAATCTTCAATCCTCAATCTTCAATCCTCAATCCTCAATCCTCAATCCCCAATCATCAATCTTCAATCCTCAATACTCAATCTTCAGTCCTCAATCCTCAATCCTCAATCCTCAATCCTCAATCCTCAATCCTCAATCCTCAATCCTCATTCTTCAATCCTCAATACCCAATCCTCAATCTTCAATCCTCAATCCTCAATCCTCAATTCTCAATCCTCAACCCTCAGTCCTCAGTCCTCTAACGTCAATCCTCAACCCTCAGCCCTCATCCCCAATACTCAATTCTCAATCCTCAATCCTCAATCTTCAATCCTCAATACTCAATCTTCAATCCTCAATCCTCAGTCCTCAAACCTCAATTCTGAATCCTCAATCCTGAATCCTCAATCTTCAGCCCTCAGTCCTCAACAATCCGATGTCAATCCTCAATCCTCAATAGAATATCCTCAATTCGCAGTTTTCAATACTCAATACTCAATCTGCAATCTTCAAGTCTATATCCACAAACATCAATTCTCCTCAATCAACCCTCAACACTCAGTCCCCAATCCTCAATCTTCAATCCTCAATCCTCAATCCGCAATCCTCAATCCTCAATCTTCAATCCTCAATACTCAATCTTCAATCCTCAATCTTCAATCCTCAATCCTCAATCCTCAATCCCCAATCATCAATCTTCAATCCTCAATACTCAATCTTCAGTCCTCAATCCTCAATCCTCAATCCTCAAACCTCAATCCTCAATCCTCAATCCTCAATCCTCATTCTTCAATCCTCAATACCAAATCCTCAATCTTCAATCCTCAATCCTCAATCCTCAATTCTCAATCCTCAACCCTCAGTCCTCAGTCCTCTAACGTCAATCCTCAACCCTCAGCCCTCATCCCCAATCCTCAATTCTCAATCCTCAATCCTCAATCCTCAATCGTCAATCCTCTATACTCAATCTTCAATCCTCAATCCTCAGTCCTCAAACCTCAATTCTGAATCCTCAATCCTGAATCCTCAATCTTCAGACCTCAGTCCTCAACAGTCCGATGTCAATCCTCAATCCTCAATAGAATATCCTCAATTCACAGTTTTCTATACTCTATACTCAATCTGGAATCATCAAATATCTATCCACAAACGTCAATCCTCATCACTCAACCCTCAGCACTCAGTCCTCAATGTTCAATCCTCAATCCTCAATTCTCAACCTTCAACACTCAATACTGAATCTTCAATCCTCAGTCCTCAATCCTCAATCCTCAGTCCTCAATCCTCAATCCTCAATCCTCAATTTTCAATCCTCAATACTCAATCTTCAATCCTCAATCCTCAATCCTCAATCCTCAATCCTCAGTCGTCAGTCTTCAACCCTCAATACTCAATCTTCAATCCTCAATACTCGGTCCTCAATCCTCAATCCTCAAACCTCAATCCTCATTCTTCAATCATCATTACCCAATCCTCAATATTCAAACTTCAATCCTCAATCTTCTATTCCCAATCCACAATCCTCAGTCCTCAGCCCTCAAACCTCAATCTTCAACCCTCAGCCCTCATCCTCAGTCCTCAATCCTCAATCCTCAATCTTCAATCTTCAATCCTCAATACTCAATCTTCATCAATCAATCCTCAATTCTCAAAACTCAATACTCAATCCTCAATCCTGAATCCTCCATCTTCAGCCCTCACTCCTCAACAATCAGTTGTCTATCCTCAATCCTCAATAGAATATCATCAATTCACAGTTTTCATTACTCAATACTCAATCTGCAATCTTCAAATCTCTATCCACAAACATCAATTCTCATCACTCAACCCTCAACACTCAGTCCCCAATCCTCAATATTCAAACCTCAATTCTCAATCCTCAATCCACAATCCTCAACCTACAATCCTCAATACTCAGTCTTCAATGATCAATCCTCAATCCTCAATCCTCAATCCTCAATGCTCAATCCTCATTCTTCAATCATCAATACCCAATCCTCAATCTTCAATCCTCAATCCTCAATCCTCTATTCTCAATCCTCAATCCTCAGTCCTCAGTCCACAAACCTCAACCTTCAACCCTCAGCCCTCATCCTGAGTCCACAATTCTCAATCCTCAATCTTCAATCTTCAATCCTCAATACTCAATCTTCAATAATCAATCCTCAATTCTCAATACTCAATACTCAATCCTCAATCGTCAATCGTCAATCCCCAATCCTCAATCTTCAATCCTCAATCCTCAACCCTCATTCCTCAATCCTCAATCTTCAATCCTCAATACTCAATCTTTAATAATCAATCCTCAATACTCAATCCTCAATCATCAATCCTCAATCCTCAATATTCAATCCTCGACACTCAGTCTTCAATCCTCAATCCTCAATCCTCAACCCTCAATCCTCATTCTTCAATCCTCAATACCCAATCCTCATTCTTCAATCCTCAATACCTAATCCTCAATCTTCAATCCTCAATCCTCAATCCTCAACTCTCAATCCTCGATCCTCAGACCTCAGTCCTCAAACCTCAAACTTCAACCCTCAGCCCTCATCCTCAATCCTCAATCCTCAATCTTCAATCCTCAATCCTCAATCCTCAGGCCTCAATCCTCAATCCTAAATCCTCAGTCCTCAAACCTCAATCCTGAATCCTCAACCCTGAATCCTCAACATTCAGACATCAGACCTCAACTATCAGGCGTCAATCCTCAATCCTCAATAGAATATCATAAATTCACAGTTTTCAATACTCAATACTCAACCTGCAATCTTCAAGGCTCTATCCACAAACACCAATTCTCCTCAATCAACCCTCAACACTCAGTCCCCAATCCTCAATCTTCAATCCTCAATCCTCAATCCGCAATCCTCAATACTCAATCTTCAATCCTCAATACTCAATCTTCAATCCTCAATCTTCAATCCTCAATCCTCAATCCTCAATCCCCAATCATCAATCTTCAATCCTCAATACTCAATCTTCAGTCCTCAATCCTCAATCCTCAATCCTCAATCCTCAATACTCAATCCTCAATCCTCAATCCTCATTCTTCAATCCTCAATACCCAATCCTCAATCTTCAATCCTCAATCCTCAATCCTCAATTCTCTATCCTCAACCCTCAGTCCTCAGTCCTCTAACGGGAATCCTCAACCCTCAGCCCTCATCCCCAATACTCAATTCTCAATCCTCAATCCTCAATCTTCAATCCTCAATACTCAATCTTCAATCCTCAATCCTCAGTCCTCAAACCTCAATTCTGAATCCTCAATCCTGAACCCTCAATCTTCAGCCCTCAGTCCTCAACAATCCGATGTCAATCCTCAATCCTCAATAGAATATCCTCAATTCGCAGTTTTCAATACTCAATACTCAATCTGCAATCTTCAAGTCTATATCCACAAACATCAATTCTCCTCAATCAACCCTCAACACTCAGTCCCCAATCCTCAATCTTCAATCCTCAATCCTCAATCCGCAATCCTCAATCCTCAATCTTCAATCCTCAATACTCAATCTTCAATCCTCAATCTTCAATCCTCAATCCTCAATCCTCAATACCCAATCATCCATCTTCAATCCTCAATACTCAATCTTCAGTCCTCAATCCTCAATCCTCAATCCTCAAACCTCAATCCTCAATCCTCAATCCTCAATCCACATTCTTCAATCCTCAATACCAAATCCTCAATCTTCAATCCTCAATCCTCAATCCTCAATTCTCAATCCTCAACCCTCAGTCCTCAGTCCTCTAACGTCAATCCTCAACCCTCAGCCCTCATCCCCAATCCTCAATTCTCAATCCTCAATCCTCAATCCTCAATCGTCAATCCTCTATACTCAATCTTCAATCCTCAATCCTCAGTCCTCAAACCTCAATTCTGAATCCTCAATCCTGAATCCTCAATCTTCAGACCTCAGTCCTCAACAATCCGATGTCAATCCTCAATCCTCAATAGAATATCCTCAATTCACAGTTTTCTATACTCTATACTCAATCTGGAATCATCAAATATCTATCCACAAACGTCAATCCTCATCACTCAACCCTCAGCACTCAGTCCTCAATGTTCAATCCTCAATCCTCAATTCTCAACCTTCAACACTCAATACTGAATCTTCAATCCTCAGTCCTCAATCCTCAATCCTCAATCCTCAATCCTCAATCCTCAATTTTCAATCCTCAATACTCAATCTTCAATCCTCAATCCTCAATCCTCAGTCGTCAGTCTTCAACCCTCAATACTCAATCTTCAATCCTCAATACTCGGTCCTCAATCCTCAATCCTCAAACCTCAATCCTCATTCTTCAATCATCAATACCCAATCCTCAATATTCAAACTTCAATCCTCAATCTTCTATTCCCAATCCTCAATCCTCAGTCCTCAGTCCTCAAACCTCAATCTTCAACCCTCAGCCCTCATCCTCAGTCCTCAATCCTCAATCCTCAATCTTCAATCTTCAATCCTCAATACTCAATCTTCAACAATCAATCCTCAATTCTCAAAACTCAATACTCAATCCTCAATCCTGAATCTTCCATCTTCAGCCCTCACTCCTCAACAATCAGTTGTCTATCCTCAATCCTCAATAGAATATCATCAATTCACAGTTTTCATTACTCAATACTCAATCTGCAATCTTCAAATCTCTATCCACAAACATCAATTCTCATCACTCAACCCTCAACACTCAGTCCCCAATCCTCAATATTCAAACCTCAATTCTCAATCCCCAATCCACAATCCTCAACCTACAATCCTCAATACTCAATCTTCAATGATCAATCCTCAATCCTCAATCCTCAATCCTCAATGCTCAATCCTCATTCTTCAATCATCAATACCCAATCCTCAATCTTCAATCCTCAATCCTCAATCCTCTATTCTCAATCCTCAATCCTCAGTCCTCAGTCCACAAACCTCAATCTTCAACCCTCAGCCCTCATCCTCAGTCCACAATCCTCAATCCTCAATCTTCAATCTTCAATCCTCAATACTCAATCTTCAATAATCAATCCTCAATTCTCAAAACTCAATACTCAATCCTCAATCGTCAATCCTCAATCCCCAATCCTCAATCTTCAATCCTCAATCCTCAATCCTCATTCCTCAATCCTCAGTCTTCAATACTCAATACTCAATCTTCATAATCAATCCTCAACATTCAATCCTCAATCCTCAATCCTCAATCCTCAATATTCAATCCTCGATACTCAGTCTTCAATCCTCAATCCTCAATCCTCAATCCTCAATCCTCAATCCTCATTCTTCAATCCTCAATACCCAATCCTCAATCTTCAATCCTCAATCCTCAATCCTCAATTCTCAATCCTCAACCCTCAGTCCTCAGTCCTCTAACGTCAACCCTCAACACTCAGCCCTCATCCCCAATCCTTAATTCTCAATCCTCAATCCTCAATTTTCAATCCTCAATACTCAATCTTCAATCCTCAATCCTCAGTCCTCAAACCTCAATTCTGAAACCTCAATCCTGAATCCTCAATCTTCAGACCTCAGTCCTCAACAATCCGATGTCAATCCTCAATCCTCAATAGAATATCCTCAATTCACAGTTTTCTATACTCAATACTCAATCTGCAATCTTCAAATCTCTATCCACAAACGTCAATCCTCATCACTCAACCCTCAACACTCAGTCCTCAATGTTCAATCCTCAATCCTCAATTCTCAACCTTCAACACTCAATACTGAATCTTCAATCCTCAGTCCTCAATCCTCAATCCTCAATCCTCAATCCTCAATCCTCAATCCTCAATTTTCAATCCTCAATACTCAATCTTCAATCCTCAATCCCCAATCTTCAATCCTCAATCCTCAATCCTCAATCGTCAGTCTTCAACACTAAATACTCAATCTTCAATCCTCAATCCTCGGTCCTCAATCCTAAATCCTCAAACCTCAATCCTCATTCTTCAATCATCAATACACAATCCTCAATCTTCAATCCTCAATCGTCAATCCTCAATCCTCAGGCGTCAATCCTCAATCCTAAATCCTCAGTCCTCAAACCTCAATCCTGAATCCTCAACTCTGAATCCTCAACCTTCAGACATCAGACCTCAACTATCAGGCGTCAATCCTCAATCCTCAATAGAATATCCTCAATTCACAGGTCTCAATGCTCAATACTCAGCCTGCAATCTTCAAATCTCTATTCACAAACATCAATTCTCATCACTCAACCCTCAACACTCAGTCCCCAATCCTCAATCTTCAATCCTCAATCCTCAATCCGCAATCCTCAATCCTCAATCTTCAATCCTCAACACTCAATATTCAATCCTCAATCTTCAATCCTCAATCCTCAATCCTCAATCATCAATCTTGAATCCTCAATACTCAATCTTCAATCCTCTATCCTCAATCCTCAATCCTCAATCCCCAATCCTCAATACTCAACCTTCAACTTTCAATCCTCAATACTCAATCTTCAATCCTCAATCCTCAATCCTCAATCCTCAATCCTCATTCTTCAATCCTCAATACCCAATCCTCAATCTTCAATCCTCAATCCTCAATCCTCTATCCTCAATCCTCAATAGTCAATCCTCAATCTTCAATCCTCAGTCCCAAATCCTCAATCTTCAATACTCAATCCTCAATCCTCAAACTTCAATCCTCTATACTCAATCTTCAATCCTCAATCCTCAATCCTCAATCCTCAATCCTCATTCTTCAATCCTCAATACCCAATCCTCAATCTTCAATCCTCATTCCACAATCCTCAATTCTCAATCCTCAATCCTCAATCCTCAGAACTCAAACATCAATACTCATCCCTGAGACATCATCCTTAATCCACAACCCTCAATCCTCAATCCTCAATCCTCAATCCGCAATCCTCAATCCTCAATCTTCAATCCTCAATACTCAAGCCTCAATCCTCAATCCTAAATCCTCAGTCCTCAAACATCAATCCTGAATCCTCAACCCTGAATCCTCAATCTTCAGACATCAGACCTCAACTATTAGGCGTCAATGCTCAATCCTCAATAGAATATCATCAATTCACAGTTTTCAATACTCAATACTCAACCTGCAATCTTCAAGTCTCTATCCACAAACATCAATTCTCCTCAATCAACCCTCAACACTCAGTCCCCAATCCTCAATCTTCAATCCTCAATCTTCAATCCTCAATCCTCAATCCTCTATCCTCAATCCTCAATAGTCAATCCTCAATCTTCAATCCTCAATCCTCAATCCTCAATTCTCAATCCTCAACCCTCAGTCCTCAGTCCTCTAACGTCAATCCTCAACCCTCAGCCCTCATCCCCAATCCTCAATTCTCAATCCTCAATCCTCAATCCTCAATCGTCAATCCTCTATACTCAATCTTCAATCCTCAATCCGCAGTCCTCAATCCTCAATCCTAAATCCTCAGTCCTCAAACATCAATCCTGAATCCTCAACCCTGAATCCTCAATCTTCAGACATCAGACCTCAACTATTAGGCGTCAATGCTCAATCCTCAATAGAATATCATCAATTCACAGTTTTCAATACTCAATACTCAACCTGCAATCTTCAAGTCTCTATCCACAAACATCAATTCTCCTCAATCAACCCTCAACACTCAGTCCCCAATCCTCAATCTTCAATCCTCAATCCTCAATCCGCAATCCTCAATCCTCAATCTTCAATCCTCAATACTCAATCTTCAATACTCAATCTTCAATCCTCAATCCCCAATCCTCAATCCCCAATCATCAATCTTCAATCCTCAATACTCAATCTTCAGTCCTCCATCCTCAATCCTCAATCCTCAATCCTCAATCCTCAATCCTCAATCCTCATTCTTCAATCCTCAATACCCAAAACCTCAATCTTCAATCCTCAATCCTCAATCCTAAATCCTCAATTCTCAATCCTCAACCATCAGTCCTCAGTCCTCTAACGTCAATCCTCAACCCTCAGCCCTCATCCCCAATCCTCAATTCTCAATCCTCAATCCTCAGTCTTCAATCCTCAATACTCAATCTTCAATCCTCAATCCTCAGTCCTCAAACCTCAATTCTGAATCCTCAATCCTGAATCCTCAATCTTCAGCCCTCAGTCCTCAACAATCCGATGTCAATCCTCAATCCTCAATAGAATATCCTCAATTCGCAGTTTTCAATACTCAATACTCAATCTGCAATCTTCAAGTCTATATCCACAAACATCAATTCTCCTCAATCAACCCTCAACACTCAGTCCCCAATCCTCAATCTTCAATCCTCAATTCTCAATCCGCAATCCTCAATCCTCAATCTTCAATCCTCAATACTCAATCTTCAATCCTCAATCTTCAATCCTCAATCCTCAATCCTCAATCCCCAATCATCAATCTTCAATCCTCAATACTCAATCTTCAGTCCTCAATCCTCAATCCTCAATCCTCAAACCTCAATCCTCAATCCTCAATCCTCAATCCTCATTCTTCAATCCTCAATACCAAATCCTCAATCTTCAATCCTCAATCCTCAATCCTCAATTCTCAATCCTCAACCCTCAGTCCTCAGTCCTCTAACGTCAATCCTCAACCCTCAGCCCTCATCCCCAATCCTCAATTCTCAATCCTCAATCCTCAATCCTCAATCGTCAATCCTCTATACTCAATCTTCAATCCTCAATCCGCAGTCCTCAAACCTCAATTCTGAATCCTCAATCCTGAATCCTCAATCTTCAGACCTCAGTCCTCAACAATCCGATGTCAATCCTCAATCCTCAATAGAATATCCTCAATTCACAGTTTTCTATACTCAATACTCAATCTGGAATCATCAAATATCTATCCACAAACGTCAATCCTCATCACTCAACCCTCAGCACTCAGTCCTCAATGTTCAATCCTCAATCCTCAATTCTCAACCTTCAACACTCAATACTGAATCTTCAATCCTCAGTCCTCAATCGTCAATCCTCAATCCTCAATCCTCAATCCTCAATCCTCAATTTTCAATCTTCAATCCTTAATCTTCAATCCTCAATCCTCAATCCTCAATCCTCAATCCTCAGTCGTCAGTCTTCAACCCTCAATACTCAATCTTCAATCCTCAATCGTCAATCCTCAATCCTCAGGCGTCAATCCTCGATCCTAAATCCTCAGTCCTCAAACCTCAATCCTGAATCCTCAACTCTGAATCCTCAACCTTCAGACATCAGACCTCAACTATCAGGCGTCAATCCTCAATCCTCAATAGAATATCATCAATTCACAGTTTTCAATACTCAATACTCAATGTGCAATCTTCAAGGCTCTATCCACAAACATCAATTCTCCTCAATCAACCCTCAACACTCAGTCCCCAATCCTCAATCTTCAATCCTCAATCCTCAATCCGCAATCCTCAATACTCAATCTTCAATCCTCAATACTCAATCTTCAATCCTCAATCTTCAATCCTCAATCCTCAATCCTCAATCCCCAATCATCAACGTTCAATCCTCAATACTCAATCTTCAGTCCTCAATCCTCAATCCTCAATCCTCAATCCTCAATCCTCAATCCTCAATCCTCATTCTTCAATCCTCAATACCCAATCCTCAATCTTCAATCCTCAATCCCCAATCCTCAATTCTCAATCCTCAACCCTCAGTCCTCAGTCCTCTAACGTCAATCCTCAACCCTCAGCCCTCATCCCCAATACTCAGTTCTCAATCCTCAATCCTCAATCTTCAATCCTCAATACTCAATCTTCAATCCTTAATCCTCAGTCCTCAAACCTCAATTCTGAATCCTCAATCCTGAATCCTCAATCTTCAGCCCTCAGTCCTCAACAATCCGATGTCAATCCTCAATCCTCAATACAATATCCTCAATTCGCAGTTTTCAATACTCAATACTCAATCTGCAATCTTCAAGTCTCTATCCACAAACATCAATTCTCCTCAATCAAACCTCAACACTCAGTCCCCAATCCTCAATCTTCAACCCTCAGCCCTCATCCTCAATCCTCAATCCTCAATCTTCAATCCTCAATCCTCAATCCTCAAGCCTCAATCCTCAATCCTAAATCCTCAGTCCACAAACCTCAATCCTGAATCCCAATCCTGAATCCTCAATCTTCAGACATCAGACCTCAACTATCAGGCGTCAATACTCAATCCTCAATAGAATATCATCAATTCACAGTTTCCAATACTCAATACTCAATCTGCAATCTTCAAGTCTCTATCCACAAACATCCTTTCTCCTCAATCAACCCTCAACACTGAGACCCCAATCCTCAATCTTCAATCCTCAATCCTCAATCCGCAATCCTCAATCCTCAACCTTCAATCTTCAATACTCAATCTTCAATCCTCAATCTTCTATCCTCAATCCTCAATCCTCAATCCCCAATCATTAATCTTTAATACTCAATACTCAATCTTCAGTCCACAATCCTCAATCCTCAATCCTCAATCCTCAATCCTCAATCCTCAATCCTCATTCTTCAATCCTCAATACCCAATCCTCAAACCTCAATTCTGAATCCTCAATCCTGAATCCTCAATCTTCAGACCTCAGTCCTCAACAATCCGATGTCAATCCTCAATCCTCAATAGAATATCCTCAATTCACAGTTTTCTATACTCAATACTCAATCTGCAATCTTCAAATCTCTATCCACAAACGTCAATCCTCATCACTCAACCCTCAACACTCAGTCCTCAATGTTCAATCCTCAATCCTCAATTCTCAACCTTCAACACTCAATACTGAATCTTCAATCCTCAGTCCTCAATCCTCAATCCTCAATCCTCAATCCTCAATCCTCAATCCTCAATTTTCAATCCTCAATACTCAATCTTCAATCCTCAATCCTCAATCCTCAATCCTCAATCCTCAATCGTCAGTCTTCAACCCTCAATACTCAATCTTCAATCCTCAATACTCGGTCCTCAATCCTCAATCCTCAAACCTCAATCCTCATTCTTCAATCATCAATACCCAATCCTCAATATTCAAACTTCAATCCTCAATCCTCTATTCCCAATCCTCAATCCTCAGTCCTCAGTCCTCAACAATCAGTTGTCTATCCTCAATCCTCAATCGAATATCATCAATTCACAGTTTTCATTACTCAATACTCAATCTGCAATCTTCAAATCTCTATCCACAAACATCAATTCTCATCACTCAACCCTCAACACTCAGTCCCCAATCCTCAATATTCAATCCTCAATTCTCAATCCTCAATCCACAATCCTCAACCTACAATACTCAATACTCAGTCTTCAATGCACAATCCTCAATCCTCAATCCTCAGTCCTCAATGCTCAATCCTCATTCTTCAATCATCAATACCCAATCCTCAATCTTCAATCCTCAATCCTCAATCCTCTATTCTCAATCCTCAATCCTCAGTCCTCAGTCCACAAACCTCAATCTTCAACCCTCAGCCCTCATCCTCAGTCCACAATCCTCAATCCTCAATCTTCAATCTTCAATCCTCAATACTCAATCTTCAATAATCAATCCTCAATTCTCAAAACTCAATACTCAATCCACAATCGTCAATCCTCAATCCCCAATCCTCAATCTTCAATCCTCAATCCTCAATCCCCATTCCTCAATCCTCAATCTTCAATACTCAATACTCAATCTTCATAATCAATCCTCAACATTCAATCCTCAATCCTCAATCCTCAATCTTCAATATTGAATCCTCGATACTCAGTCTTCAATCCTCAATCCTCAATCCTCAATCCTCAATCCTCATCCTTCAATCCTCAATACCCAATCCTCATTCTTCAATCCTCAATACCTAATCCTCAATCTTCAATCCTCAATCCTCAATCCTCAACTCTGAACCCTCGATCCTCAGACCTCAGTACTCAAACCTCAATCTTCAACCCTCAGCCCTCATCCTCAATCCTCAATCCTCAATCTTCAATCCTCAATCCTCAATCCTCAAGCCTCAATCCTCAATCCTAAATCCTCAGTCCACAAACCTCAATCCTGAATCCTCAACCCTGAATCCTCAATCTTCAGACATCAGACCTCAACTATCAGGCGTCAATCCTCAATCCTCAATAGAATATCATCAATTCACAGTTTCCAATACTCAATACTCAATCTGCAATCTTCAAGTCTCTATCCACGAACATCCTTTCTCCTCAATCAACCCTCAACACTGAGACCCCAATCCTCAATCTTCAATCCTCAATCCTCAATCCGCAATCCTCAATCCTCAACCTTCAATCCTCAATACTCAATCTTCAATCCTCAATCTTCAATCCTCAATCCTCAATCCTCAATCCCCAATCATCAATCTTCAATCCTCAATACTCAATCTTCAGTCCTCAATCCTCAATCCTCCATCCTCAATCCTCAATCCTCAATCCTCAATCCTCATTCTTCAATCCTCAATACCCAATCCTCAATCTTCAATCCTCAATCCTCAATCCTCAATCCTCAATTTTCAATCCTCAATACTCAATCTTCAATCCTCAATCCTCAGTCCTCAAACCTCAATTCTGAATCCTCAATCCTGAATCCTCAACCTTCAGACCTCAGTCCTCAACAATCCGATGTCAATCCTCAATCCTCAATAGAATATCCTCAATTCACAGTTTTCTATACTCAATGCTCAATCTGCAATCTTCAAATTTCTATCCACAAACGTCAATCCTCATCACTCAACCCTCAACACTCAGTCCTCAATGTTCAATCCTCAATCCTCAATTCTCAACCTTCAACACTCAATACTGAATCTTCAATCCTCAGTCCTCAATCCTCAATCCTCAATCCTCAATCCTCAATCCTCAATCCTCAATTTTCAATCCTCAATACTCAATCTTCAATCCTCAATCCTCAATCTTCAATCCTCAATCCTCAGTACTCAATCGTCAGTCTTCAACCCTAAATACTCAATCTTCAATCCTCGATCCTCGGTCCTCAATCCTCAATCCTCAATCCTAAATCCTCAGTCCTCAAACCTCAATCCTGAATCCTCAACCCTGAATCCTCAACCTTCAGACATCAGACCTAAACTATCAGGCGTCAATCCTCAACCCTCAATAGAATATCATCAATTCACAGTTTTCAATACTCAATACTCTATCTGCAATCTTCAAGGCTCTATCCACAAAATCAATTCTATTCAATCAACCCTCAACACTCAGTCCCCAATCCTCAATCTTCAATCCTCAATCCTCAATCCGCAATCCTCAATCCTCAATCTTCTATCCTCAATACTCAATCTGCAATCTTCAATCCTCAATTCTCAATCCTCAATCCTCACTCTTCAATCCTCAATCTTCAGACCTCAAACATCAATACTCAACCCTCAGTCCTCGTCCTCAATCCACAACCCTCTATCCTCGATCTTCAATCTTCAATCATCAATATTCAATATTCTATCCTCAATCCTCAATCCTCAATACCCAATCCTCAATCTTTAATCCTCAATCCTCAATCCTCAATCCTCAGTCCTCAATCCTCAATCCTCAGTCCTCAAACCTCAATCCTGAATCCTCAATCCTGAATCCTCAATCTTCAGCTCGCAGTCCTCAACAATCAGTTGTCAATCCTCAATCCTCAATGGAATATCCTCAATTCACAGGTCTCAATGCTCAATACTCAACCTGCAATCTTCAAATCTCTATTCACAAACATCAATTCTCATCACTCAACCCTCAACACTCAGTCCCCAATCCTCAATCTTCAATCCTCAATCCTCAATCCGCAATCCTCAATCCTCAATCTTCAATCCTCAACACTCAATATTCAATCCTCAATCTTCAATCCTCAATCCTCAATCCTCAATCATCAATCATCAATCTTGAATCCTCAATACTCAATCTTCAATCCTCTATCCTCAATCCTCAATCCTCAATCCCCAATCCTCAATACTCAACCTTCAACTTTCAATCCTCAATACTCAATCTTCAATCCTCAATCCTCAATCCTCAATCCTCAATCCTCATTCTTCAATCCTCAATACCCAATCCTCAATCTTCAATCCTCAATCCTCAATCCTCTATCCTCAATCCTCAATAGTCAATCCTCAATCTTCAATCCTCAGTCCCAAATCCTCAATCTTCAATACTCAATCCTCAATCCTCAAACTTCAATCCTCTATACTCAATCTTCAATCCTCAATCCTCAATCCTCAATCCTCAATCCTCATTCTTCAATCCTCAATACCCAATCCTCAATCTTCAATCCTCATTCCACAATCCTCAATTCTCAATCCTCAATCCTCAATCCTCAGAACTCAAACATCAATACTCATCCCTGAGACATCATCCTTAATCCACAACCCTCAATCCTCAATCCTCAATCCTCAATCCGCAATCCTCAATCCTCAATCTTCAATCCTCAATACTCAATCTTCAATCCTCAATCTTCAATCCTCAATCCTCAATCCTCAATCCCCAATCATCAATCTTCAATCCTCAATACTCAATCTTCAGTCCTCAATCCTCAATCCTCCATCCTTAATCCTCAATCCTCAATCCTCAATCCTCATTCTTCAATCCTCAATACCCAATCCTCAATCTTCAATCCTCAATCCTCAATCCTCAATTCTCAATCCTCAACCCTCAGTCCTCAGTCCTCTAACGTCAATCCTCAACCCTCAGCCCTCATCCCCAATCCTCAATTCTCAATCCTCAATCCTCAATCTTCAATCCTCAATACTCAATCTTCAATCCTCAATCCTCAATCCTCAAGCCTCAATCCTCAATCCTAAATCCTCAGTCCTCAAACATCAATCCTGAATCCTCAACCCTGAATCCTCAATCTTCAGACATCAGACCTCAACTATTAGGCGTCAATGCTCAATCCTCAATAGAATATCATCAATTCACAGTTTTCAATACTCAATACTCAACCTGCAATCTTCAAGTCTCTATCCACAAACATCAATTCTCCTCAATCAACCCTCAACACTCAGTCCCCAATCCTCAATCTTCAATCCTCAATCCTCAATCCGCAATCCTCAATCCTCAATCTTCAATCCTCAATACTCAATCTTCAATACTCAATCTTCAATCCTCAATCCCCAATCCTCAATCCCCAATCATCAATCTTCAATCCTCAATACTCAATCTTCAGTCCTCCATCCTCAATCCTCAATCCTCAATCCTCAATCCTCAATCCTCAATCCTCATTCTTCAATCCTCAATACCCAAACCTCAATCTTCAATCCTCAATCCTCAATCCTAAATCCTCAATTCTCAATCCTCAACCATCAGTCCTCAGTCCTCTAACGTCAATCCTCAACCCTCAGCCCTCATCCCCAATCCTCAATTCTCAATCCTCAATCCTCAATCTTCAATCCTCAATACTCAATCTTCAATCCTCAATCCTCAGTCCTCAAACCTCAATTCTGAATCCTCAATCCTGAATCCTCAATCTTCAGCCCTCAGTCCTCAACAATCCGATGTCAATCCTCAATCCTCAATAGAATATCCTCAATTCGCAGTTTTCAATACTCAATACTCAATCTGCAATCTTCAAGTCTATATCCACAAACATCAATTCTCCTCAATCAACCCTCAACACTCAGTCCCCAATCCTCAATCTTCAATCCTCAATTCTCAATCCGCAATCCTCAATCCTCAATCTTCAATTCTCAATACTCAATCTTCAATCCTCAATCTTCAATCCTCAATCCTCAATCCTCAATCCCCAATCATCAATCTTCAATCCTCAATACTCAATTTTCAGTCCTCAATCCTCAATCCTCAATCCTCAAACCTCAATCCTCAATCCTCAATCCTCAATCCTCATTCTTCAATCCTCAATACCAAATCCTCAATCTTCAATCCTCAATCCTCAATCCTCAATTCTCAATCCTCAACCCTCAGTCCTCAGTCCTCTAACGTCAATCCTCAACCCTCAGCCCTCATCCCCAATCCTCAATTCTCAATCCTCAATCCTCAATCCTCAATCGTCAATCCTCTATACTCAATCTTCAATCCTCAATCCGCAGTCCTCAAACCTCAATTCTGAATCCTCAATCCTGAATCCTCAATCTTCAGACCTCAGTCCTCAACAATCCGATGTCAATCCTCAATCGTCAATAGAATATCCTCAATTCACAGTTTTCTATACTCAATACTCAATCTGGAATCATCAAATATCTATCCACAAACGTCAATCCTCATCACTCAACCCTCAGCACTCAGTCCTCAATGTTCAATCCTCAATCCTCAATTCTCAACCTTCAACACTCAATACTGAATCTTCAATCCTCAGTCCTCAATCGTCAATCCTCAATCCTCAATCCTCAATCCTCAATCCTCAATTTTCAATCTTCAATACTCAATCTTCAATCCTCAATCGTCAATCCTCAATCCTCAGGCGTCAATCCTCGATCCTAAATCCTCAGTCCTCAAACCTCAATCCTGAATCCTCAACTCTGAATCCTCAACCTTCAGACATCAGACCTCAACTATCAGGCGTCAATCCTCAATCCTCAATAGAATATCATCAATTCACAGTTTTCAATACTCAATACTCAATGTGCAATCTTCAAGGCTCTATCCACAAACATCAATTCTCCTCAATCAACCCTCAACACTCAGTCCCCAATCCTCAATCTTCAATCCTCAATCCTCAATCCGCAATCCTCAATACTCAATCTTCAATCCTCAATACTCAATCTTCAATCCTCAATCTTCAATCCTCAATCCTCAATCCTCAATCCCCAATCATCAACGTTCAATCCTCAATACTCAATCTTCAGTCCTCAATCCTCAATCCTCAATCCTCAATCCTCAATCCTCAATCCTCAATCCTCAATCCTCATTCTTCAATCCTCAATACCCAATCCTCAATCTTCAATCCTCAATCCCCAATCCTCAATTCTCAATCCTCAACCCTCAGTCCTCAGTCCTCTAACGTCAATCCTCAACCCTCAGCCCTCATCCCCAATACTCAGTTCTCAATCCTCAATCCTCAATCTTCAATCCTCAATACTCAATCTTCAATCCTTAATCCTCAGTCCTCAAACCTCAATTCTGAATCCTCAATCCTGAATCCTCAATCTTCAGCCCTCAGTCCTCAACAATCCGATGTCAATCCTCAATCCTCAATACAATATCCTCAATTCGCAGTTTTCAATACTCAATACTCAATCTGCAATCTTCAAGTCTCTATCCACAAACATCAATTCTCCTCAATCAAACCTCAACACTCAGTCCCCAATCCTCAATCTTCAATCCTCAATCCTCAATCCGCAATCCTCAATCCTCAATCATCAATACCCAATCCTCAATCGTCAATCCTCAATCCTCAATCCTCTATTCTCAATCCTCAATCCTCAGTCCTCAGTCCACAAACCTCCATCTTCAACCCTCAGCCCTCATCCTCAGTCCACAATCCTCAATCCTCAACCTTCAATCTTCAATCCTCAATACTCAATCTTCAATAATCAATCCTCAATTCACAAAACTCAATACTCAATCCTCAATCGTCAATCCTCAATCCCCAATCCTGAATCTTCAATCCTCAATCCTCAATCCTCATTCCTCAATCCTCAATCTTCAATACTCAATACTTAATCTTCATAATCAATCCTCAACATTCAATCCTCAATCCTCAATCCTCAATCCTCAATATTCAATCCTCGGTACTCAGTCTTCAATCCTCAATCCTCAATCCTCAATCCTCAATCCTCATTCTTCAATCCTCAATACCCAATCCTCATTCTTCAATCCTCAATACCTAATCCTCAATCTTCAATCCTCAATCCTCAATCCTCAACTCTCAATCCTCGATCCTCAGACATCAGTCCTCAAACCTCAATCTTCAACCCTCAGCCCTCATCCTCAATCCTCAATCCTCAATCTTCAATCCTCAATCCTCAATCCTCAAGCCTCAACCCTCAATCCTAAATCCTCAGTCCACAAACCTCAATCCTGAATCCCAATCCTGAATCCTCAATCTTCAGACATCAGACCTCAACTATCAGGCGTCAATACTCAATCCTCAATAGAATATCATCAATTCACAGTTTCCAATACTCAATACTCAATCTGCAATCTTCAAGTCTCTATCCACAAACATCCTTTCTCCTCAATCAACCCTCAACACTGAGACCCCAATCCTCAATCTTCAATCCTCAATCCTCAATCCGCAATCCTCAATCCTCAACCTTCAATCTTCAATACTCAATCTTCAATCCTCAATCTTCTATCCTCAATCCTCAATCCTCAATCCCCAATCATTAATCTTTAATACTCAATACTCAATCTTCAGTCCACAATCCTCAATCCTCAATCCTCCATCCTCAATCCTCAATCCTCAATCCTCATTCTTCAATCCTCAATACCCAATCCTCAAACCTCAATTCTGAATCCTCAATCCTGAATCCTCAATCTTCAGACCTCAGTCCTCAACAATCCGATGTCAATCCTCAATCCTCAATAGAATATCCTCAATTCACAGTTTTCTACACTCAATACTCAATCTGCAATCTTCAAATCTCTATCCACAAACGTCAATCCTCATCACTCAACCCTCAACACTCAGTCCTCAATGTTCAATCCTCAATCCTCAATTCTCAACCTTCAACACTCAATACTGAATCTTCAATCCTCAGTCCTCAATCCTCAATCCTCAATCCTCAATCCTCAATCCTCATTCTTCAATCCTCAATACCCAATCCTCAATCTTCAATCCTCAATCCTCAATCCTCAATTCTCAATCCTCGACCCTCAGTCCTCAGTCCTCTAACGTCAATCCTCAACCCTCAGCCCTCATCCCCAATACTCAATTCTCAATCCTCAATCCTCAATCTTCAATCCTCAATACTCAATCTTCAATCCTCAATCCTCAGTCCACAAACCTCAATTCTGAATCCTCAATCCTGAATCCTCAATCTTCAGCCCTCAGTCCTCAACAATCCGATGTCAATCCTCAATCCTCAATACAACATCCTCAATTCGCAGCTTTCAATACTCAATACTCAATCTGCAATCTTCAAGTCTCTATCCACAAACATCAATTCTCCTCAATCAACCCTCAACACTCAGTCCCCAATCCTCAATCTTCAATCCTCAATCCTCAATCCGCAATCCTCAATCCTCAATCCTCAATCTTCAATCCTCAATACTCAATCTTCAATCCTCAATCTTCAATCCTCAATCCTCAATCCTCAATCCTCAATCCTCATTCTTCAATCCTCAATACCAAATCCTCAATCTTCAGTCCTCAATCCTCAATCCTCAATCCTCAGGCCTCAATCCTCAATCCTAAATCCTCAGTCCTCAAACCTCAATCCTGAATCCCCAACCCTGAATCCTCAACCTTCAGACATCAGACCTCAACTATCAGGAGTCAATCCTCAATCCTCAATAGAATATCATCAATTCACAGTTTTCAATACTCAATACTCAATCTGCAATCTTCAAGTCTATATCCACAAACATCAATTCTCCTCAATCAACCCTCAACACTCAGTCCCCAATCCTCAATCTTCAATCCTCAATCCTCAATACGCAATCCTCAATCCTCAATCTTCAATCCTCAATACACAATCTTCAATCCTCAATCTTCAATCCTCAATCCTCAATCCTCAATCCCCAATCATCAATCTTCAATCCTCAATACTCAATCTTCAGTCCTCAATCCTCAATCCTCAATCCTCAATCCTCAATCCTCAATGCTCAATCCTCAATCCTCATTCTTCAATCCTCAACACCAAATCCTCAATCTTCAATCCTCAATCCTCAATCCTCAATTCTCAATCCTCAACATTCAGTCCTCAGTCCTCTAACGTCAATCCTCAACCCTCAGCCCTCATCCCCAATCCTCAATTCTCAATCCTCAATCCTCAATCTTCAATCCTCTATACTCAATCTTCAATCCTCAATCCTCAGTCCTCAAACCTCAATTCTGAATCCTCAATCCTGAATCCTCAATCTTCAGACCTCAGTCCTCAACAATCCGATGTCAATCCTCAATCCGCAATAGAATATCCTCAATTCACAGTTTTCTATACTCAATACTCAATCTGCAATCATCAAATATCTATCCACAAACGTCAATCCACATCACTCAACCCTCAGCACTCAGTCCTCAGTGTTCAATCCTCAATCCTCAATCCTCAATCCTCAATCCTCAATCCTCAATTTTCAATCCTCAATACTCAATCTTCAATCCTCAATCCTCAATCCTCAATCCTCAATCCTCAATCGTCAGTCTTCAACCCTCAATACTCAATCTTCAATCCTCAATACTCGGTCCTCAATCCTCAATCCTCAAACCTCAATCCTCATTCTTCAATCATCAATACCCAATCCTCAATATTCAAACTTCAATCCTCAATCCTCTATTCCCAATCCTCAATCCTCAGTCCTCAGTCCTCAACAATCAGTTGTCTATCCTCAATCCTCAATCGAATATCATCAATTCACAGTTTTCATTACTCAATACTCAATCTGCAATCTTCAAATCTCTATCCACAAACATCAATTCTCATCACTCAACCCTCAACACTCAGTCCCCAATCCTCAATATTCAATCCTCAATTCTCAATCCTCAATCCACAATCCTCAACCTACAATACTCAATACTCAGTCTTCAATGCACAATCCTCAATCCTCAATCCTCAGTCCTCAATGCTCAATCCTCATTCTTCAATCATCAATACCCAATCCTCAATCTTCAATCCTCAATCCTCAATCCTCTATTCTCAATCCTCAATCCTCAGTCCTCAGTCCACAAACCTCAATCTTCAACCCTCAGCCCTCATCCTCAGTCCACAATCCTCAATCCTCAATCTTCAATCTTCAATCCTCAATACTCAATCTTCAATAATCAATCCTCAATTCTCAAAACTCAATACTCAATCCACAATCGTCAATCCTCAATCCCCAATCCTCAATCTTCAATCCTCAATCCTCAATCCCCATTCCTCAATCCTCAATCTTCAATACTCAATACTCAATCTTCATAATCAATCCTCAACATTCAATCCTCAATCCTCAATCCTCAATCTTCAATATTGAATCCTCGATACTCAGTCTTCAATCCTCAATCCTCAATCCTCAATCTTCAATCCTCAATACTCAATCTTCAGTCCTCAATCCTCAATCCTCCATCCTCAATCCTCAATCCTCAATCCTCAATCCTCATTCTTCAATCCTCAATACCCAATCCTCAATCTTCAATCCTCAATCCTCAATCCTCAATCCTCAATTTTCAATCCTCAATACTCAATCTTCAATCCTCAATCCTCAGTCCTCAAACCTCAATTCTGAATCCTCAATCCTGAATCCTCAACCTTCAGACCTCAGTCCTCAACAATCCGATGTCAATCCTCAATCCTCAATAGAATATCCTCAATTCACAGTTTTCTATACTCAATGCTCAATCTGCAATCTTCAAATTTCTATCCACAAACGTCAATCCTCATCACTCAACCCTCAACACTCAGTCCTCAATGTTCAATCCTCAATCCTCAATTCTCAACCTTCAACACTCAATACTGAATCTTCAATCCTCAGTCCTCAATCCTCAATCCTCAATCCTCAATCCTCAATCCTCAATCCTCAATTTTCAATCCTCAATACTCAATCTTCAATCCTCAATCCTCAATCTTCAATCCTCAATCCTCAGTACTCAATCGTCAGTCTTCAACCCTAAATACTCAATCTTCAATCCTCGATCCTCGGTCCTCAATCCTCAATCCTCAAACCTCAATCCTCATTCTTCAATCATCAATACACAATCCTCAATCTTCAATCCTCAATCCTCAATCCTCATTCCTCAGGCCTCAATCCTCAATCCTAAATCCTCAGTCCTCAAACCTCAATCCTGAATCCTCAACCCTGAATCCTCAACCTTCAGACATCAGACCTCAACTATCAGGCGTCAATCCTCAACCCTCAATAGAATATCATCAATTCACAGTTTTCAATACTCAATACTCTATCTGCAATCTTCAAGGCTCTATCCACAAAATCAATTCTCCTCAATCAACCCTCAACACTCAGTCCCCAATCCTCAATCTTCAATCCTCAATCCTCAATCCGCAATCCTCAATACTCAACCTTCAATCCTCAATACTCAATCTTCAATCCTCAATCATCAATCCTCAATCCTCAATCCTCAATCCCCAATCATCAACCTTCAATCCTCAATACTCAATCTTCAGTCCTCAATCCTCAATCCTCAATCCTCAATCCTCAATCCTCAATCCTCAATCCTCAAACCTCAATTCTGAATACTCAATCCTGAATCCTCAATCTTCAGCCCTCAGTCCTCAACAATCCGATGTCAATCCTCAATCCTCAATACAATATCCTCAATTCGCAGTTTTCAATACTCAATACTCAATCTGCAATCTTCAAGACTCTATCCACAAACATCAATTCTCCTCAATCAACCCTCAACACTCAGTCCCCAATCCTCAATCTTCAATCCTCAATCCTCAATCGGCAATCCTCAATCCTCAATCTTCAGTCCTCAATACTCAATCTTCAATCCTCAATCCTCAATCCTCAATCCTCATTCTTCAATCCTCAATACCAAATCCTCAATCTTCAATCCTAAATCCTCAATCCTCAATTCTCAATCCTCAACCCTCAGTCCTCAGTCCTCTAACGTCAATCCTCAACCCTCAGCCCTGATCCCCAATCCTCAATTCTCAATCCTCAATCCACGATCTTCAATCCTCAATACTCAATCTTCAATCCTCAATCCTCAGTCCTCAAACTTCAATTCTGAATCCTCAATCCTGAATCCTCAATCTTCAGACCACAGTCCTCAACAATCCGATGTCAATCCTCAATCCTCAATAGAATATCCTCAATTCACAGTTTTCTATACTCAGTACTCAATCTGCAATCTTCAAATATCTATCCACAAACGTCAATCCTCATCACTCAACCCTCAATACTCAGTCCTCAATGTTGAATCCTCAATCCTCAATTCTCAACCTTTAACACTCAATACTGAATCTTCAATCCTCAGTCCTCAATCCTCAATCCTCAATCCTCAATCCTCAATCCTCAATCCTCAATTTTCAATCCTCAATACTGAATCTTCAATCCTCAATCCTCAATCCTCAATCCTCAATCGTCAGTCTTCAACCCTCAATACTCAATCTTCAATCCTCAATACTCGGTCCTCAATCCTCAATCCTCAAACCTCAATCCTCATTCTTCAATCATCAATACCCAATTCTCAATCTTCAATCCTCAATCCTCAATCCTCTATTCTCAATCCTCAATCCTCAGTCCTCAGTCCACAAACCTCAATCTTCAACCCTCAGCCCTCATCCTCAGTCCACAATCCTCAATCCTCAATCTTCAATCTTCAATCCTCAATACTCAATCTTCAATAATCAATCCTCAATTCTCAAAACTCAATACTCAATCCTCAATCGTCAATCCTCAATCCCCAATCCTCAATCTTCAATCCTCAATCCTCAATCCTCATTCCTCAATCCTCAATCTTCAATCCTCAATACTCAATCTTCATAATCAATACTCAACATTCAATCCTCAATCCTCAATCCTCAATCCTCAATATTCAATCCTCGATACTCAGTCTTCAATCCTCAATCCTCAATCCTCAATCCTCAATCCTCATTCTTCAATCCTCAATACCCAATCCTCATTCTTCAATCGTCAATACCTAATCCTCAATCTTCAATCCTCAATCCTCAATCCTCAACTCTCAATCCTCGATCCTCAGACCTCAGTCCTCAAACCTCAATCTTCAACCCTCAGCCCTCATCCTCAATCCTCAATCCTCAATCTTCAATCCTCAATCCTCAATCCTCAAGCCTCAATCCTCAATCCTAAATCCTCAGTCCACAAACCTCAATCCTGAATCCTCAACCCTGAATCCACAATCTTCAGACATCAGACCTCAACTATCAGGCGTCAATCCTCAATCCTCAATAGAATATCATCAATTCACAGTTTCCAATACTCAATACTCAATCTGCAATCTTCAAGTCTCTATCCACAAACATCCTTTCTCCTCAATCAACCCTCAACACTGAGACCCCAATCCTCAATCTTCAATCCTCAATCCTCAATCCGCAATCCTCAATCCTCAATCTTCAATCCTCAATACTCAATCTCCAATCCTCAATCTTCAATCCTCAATCCTCAATCCTCAATCCCCAATCATCAATCTTCAATC
Source organism: Calliopsis andreniformis (assembly GCF_051401765.1). Lineage (NCBI taxonomy): Eukaryota > Metazoa > Arthropoda > Insecta > Hymenoptera > Andrenidae > Calliopsis > Calliopsis andreniformis. Next base: position 385,615 of record NW_027480702.1, on the reverse strand, counting down.
CTCAATACTCAACCTTCAGTCCTCAATCCTCAATCCTCAATCCTCAATCCTCAATCCTCAATCCTCAATCCTCATTCTTCAATCCTCAATACCCAATCCTCAATCTTCAATCCTCAATCCTCAATCCTCAATTCTCAATCCTCAACCCTCAGTCCTCAGTCCTCTAACGTCAACCCTCAACACTCAGCCCTCATCCCCAATCCTTAATTCTCAATCCTCAATCCTCAATTTTCAATCCTCAATACTCAATCTTCAATCCTCAATCCTCAGTCCTCAAACCTCAATTCTGAATCCTCAATCCTGAATCCTCAATCATCAGACCTCAGTCCTCAACAATCCGATGTCAATCCTCAATCCTCAATAGAATATCCTAAATTCACAGTTTTCTATACTCAATACTCAATCTGCAATCTTCAAATCTCTATCCACAAACGTCAATCCTCATCACTCAACCCTCAACACTCAGTCCTCAATGTTCAATCCTCAAACCTCAATTCTCAACCTTCAACACTCAATACTGAATCTTCAATCCTCAGTCTTCAATCCTCAATCCTCAATCCTCAATCCTCAATCCTCAATCCTCAATTTTCAATCCTCAATACTCAATCTTCAATCCTCAATCCTCAATCTTCAATCCTCAATCCTCAATCCTGAATCGTCAGTCTTCAACCCTAAATACTCAATCTTCAATCCTCAATCCTCGGTCCTCAATCCTCAATCCTCAAACCTCAATCCTCATTCTTCAATCATCAATACCCAATCCTCAATATTCAATCCTCAATCCTCAATCCTCTATTCCCAATCCTCAATCCTCAGTCCTCAGTCCTCAAACCTCAATTTTCAACCCTCAGCCCTCATCCACAGTTCTCAATCCTCTATCCTCAATCTTCAATCTTCAATCCTCAATACTCAATCTTCAATATTCAATACTCAATCCTCAATCCTCAGTCCTCAAACCTCAATCCTTAATCCTCAATCCTAAATCCTCAACCTTCACACCTCACTCATCAACAATCAGTTGTCAATCCTCAATCCTCAATAGAATATCATCAATCCACAGCTTTCATTACTCAATGCTCAATCTGCAATCTTCAAATTTCTATCCACAAACATCAATTCTCATCACTCAACCCTCAACACTCAGTCCTCAATGTTCAATCCTCAATCCTCAATCCTCAATCCTCAATCCTCAATTTTCAATCCTCAATACTCAATCTTCAATCCTCAATCCTCAATCCTCAATCCTCAATCCTCAATCGTCAGGCTTCATTCCTCAATACTCAATCTTCAATCCTCAATCCTCAGTCCTCAATCCTCAATCCTCAATCCTCAATCTCCAATCCTCAATCATCAATCCTCAATTCTCAATCCTCAATCCTCAACCCTCAGACTTCAAACATCAATATTCAACCCTCAGCCCTCGTCCTCAATCCACAACCCTCAATCTTCAATCCTCAATCTTCAATCATCAATATTCAATCTTCAGTCCTCAATCCTCAAGCCTCAATCCTCAATCCTAGATCCTCAGTCCACAAACCTCAATCCTGAATCCTCAACCCTGAATCCTCAATCTTCAGACATCAGACCTCAACTATCAGGCGTCAATCCTCAATCCTCAATAGAATATCATCAATTCACAGTTCAATACTCAATACTCAATCTGCAATCTTCAAGTCTCTATCCACAAACATCAATTCTCCTCAATCAACCCTCAACACTGAGACCCCAATCCTCAATCTTCAATCCTCAATCCTCAATCCGCAATCCTCAATCCCCAATATTCAATCCTCAATACTCAATCTTCAATCCTCAGTCTTCAATCCTCAATCCTCAATCCTCTATCCCCAATCATCAGTCTTCAAACCTCAAAACTCAATCTTCAGTCCTCAATCCACAATCCTCAATCCTCAATCCTCAATCCTCAATCCTCAACCGTCAACATTCAATCCTCAATACTCAATCTTCAATCCTCAAACCTCAATCCTCAATCCTCAATCCTCAATCTTCATTCTTCAATCCTCAATACCCAATCCTCAATCTTCAATCCTAAATCCTCAATCCTCAATCCCCAATTCTCAATCCTCAATCATCAATACTCAATCTTCAATCCTCAGTCCCTAATCCTCAATATTCAATACTCAATCCTCAATCCTCAATCTTCATCCCTCAATCCTCAATACTCAATCTTCAATCCTCAATCCTCAGTCCTTAATCCTCAATCCTCAATCCTCAACCCTCAGACCTCAAACATCAATATTCAACCCTCAGCCCTCATCCTCAATCCACAACCCTCAATCCTCAATCCTCAATCTTCAATCATAAATATTCAATCTTCAGTCCTCAATCCTCAATCCTCAATGCTCAATACTCAATCCTCAATCCTCAATCTTTTATCCTCAATCCTCAATCCTCAATCCTCAATCCTCAATACTCAATCTTCAATCATCAATATTCAATCTTCAATCCTCAATCCTCAATCCTCAGTACTCAATCCTCAATCTTCAATCCTCAATCCTCAATCCTCTATCCTCAATCATCAATCTTCAATCCTCAATCCTCAATCCTCAACCCTCAATCCTCAGTCCTCAAACCTCAATCCGGAATCCTCAATCCTGAATCCACAATATTCAGCAGTCGGTCCTCAACAATCAATTGTCAATCCTCAATCCTCAATAGAATATCCTCAATTCACAGTTTTCAATACTCAATCCCCATTCTTCAATCTTCAAATCTCTATCCACAAACATCAATTCTCATCACTAAACCCTCTACACTCAGTCCTCAATCTTCAATCCTCAGTCCTCAATCCTCAATCCTCGTTCTTCAATCCTCAGTACTCAGTCCTCTCACTTCAATCCTCCATCCTCAATCCTCAATCCTCAAGCGTCAATCCTCAATCCTCATTCCTCAACCCTCAATCTCCAATCCTCAGACCCCAATCCTCAATCTTCTATCCTCAATACTCAATCCTCATTCCTCAATCCTCAATCCTCAATCTTCAATCCTCAATACTCAGTCTTCAATCCTCAATCCTCAATCCTCAATCCTCAATCCTCAACCCTCAATCCTCAGTCCTCAAACCTCAATCCCGAATCCTCAATCTTCGGCCCTCAGGCCTCAAAAATCAATTGTCAATCCTCAATCCTCAATAGAATATCCTCAATTAACAGATTTCAATCCTCAATCCTCATTCTTCAATCCTCAATACCCAATCCTCAATCTTGAATCCTCAATCCTCAATCCTCAATGCTCAATCCTCAATCATCAATCCTCAATCTTCAATCCTCAGTCCCAAATCCTCAATCCTCAATACTCAATCCTCAATCCTCAATCTTCAATCCTCAATACTCAATCTTCAATCCACAATCGTCAATCCTCAATCCTCAATCCTCAATCTTCAATCCTCAATACCCAATCCTCAATCTTCATTCCTCAATCCTCAATCCTCAATTCTCAATCCTCAATCCTCAATCCTCAGGACTCAAACATCAATACACAACCCTGAGTCCTCGTCCTCAATCCACAACACTCAATCCTCAATCCTCAATCTTCAATCCTCAAACCTCAATCCTCAATCCTCAATCCTCAATCCTCTGTCCTCAAACCTCAATCCTTAATCCTCAATCCTGAATCCTCAATCTTCAGCCCTCACTCCTCACCAATCAGTTGTCAATCCTCAATCCTCAATAGAATATCATCAATTCACGGTTTTCGTTACTTAATACTCAATCTGCTATCTTTAAGTCTCTATCCACAAACACCAATTCTCATCACTCAACCCTCAACACTCAGTCCCCAATCCTCAATCTTGAATCCTCAATCCTCAATACGCAATCCTCAATCCTCAATATTCAATCCTCAATACTCAATCTTCAATCCTCAATCTTCAATCCTCAATCCTCAATCCTCAATCCCCAATCATCAATCTTCAATCTTCAATACTCAATCTTCAGTCCTCCATCCTCAATCCTCAATCCTCAATCCTCAATCCTCAATCCTCAACCGTCAACATTCAATCCTCAATACTCAATCTTCAATCCTCAATCCTCAATCCTCAATCCTCAATCCTCAATCTTCATTCTTCAATCCTCAATACCCATTCCTCAATCTTCAATCCTCAACCCTCAATCCTCTATCCTCAACCCTCAATCCTCAATCATTAATACTCAATCTTCAATCCTCAGTCCCAAATCCTCAATATTCAATACTCAATCCTCAATCCTCAATCTTCAATCCTCAATCCTGAATACTCAATCTTCAATCCTCAATCCTCAATCCTCGATCCTCAATCCTCATTCTTCAATCCTCAATACCCAATCCTCAATCTTCAATCCTCAATCCTCAATCCTGAATTCTGAATCCTCAACCCTCAGTCCTCAGTCCTCTAACCTCAATCCTCAACCCTCAGCCCTCATCCACAATCCTCAATCCTCAATCCGGAATCCTCAATCCTGAATCCACAATATTCAGCAGTCGGTCCTCAACAATCAATTGTCAATCCTCAATCCTCAATAGAATATCCTCAATTCACAGTTTTCAATACTCAATCCCCATTCTTCAATCTTCAAATCTCTATCCACAAACATCAATTCTCATCACTAAACCCTCTACACTCAGTCCTCAATCTTCAATCCTCAGTCCTCAATCCTCAATCCTCGTTCTTCAATCCTCAGTACTCAGTCCTCTCACTTCAATCCTCCATCCTCAATCCTCAATCCTCAATCCTCAAGCGTCAATCCTCAATCCTCATTCCTCAACCCTCAATCTCCAATCCTCAGACCCCAATCCTCAATCTTCTATCCTCAATACTCAATCCTCATTCCTCAATCCTCAATCCTCAATCTTCAATCCTCAATACTCAGTCTTCAATCCTCAATCCTCAATCCTCAATCCTCAATCCTCAACCCTCAATCCTCAGTCCTCAAACCTCAATCCCGAATCCTCAATCTTCGGCCCTCAGGCCTCAAAAATCAATTGTCAATCCTCAATCCTCAATAGAATATCCTCAATTAACAGATTTCAATCCTCAATCCTCATTCTTCAATCCTCAATACCCAATCCTCAATCTTGAATCCTCAATCCTCAATCCTCAATGCTCAATCCTCAATCATCAATCCTCAATCTTCAATCCTCAGTCCCAAATCCTCAATCCTCAATACTCAATCCTCAATCCTCAATCTTCAATCCTCAATACTCAATCTTCAATCCACAATCGTCAATCCTCAATCCTCAATCCTCAATCTTCAATCCTCAATACCCAATCCTCAATCTTCATTCCTCAATCCTCAATCCTCAATTCTCAATCCTCAATCCTCAATCCTCAGGACTCAAACATCAATACACAACCCTGAGTCCTCGTCCTCAATCCACAACACTCAATCCTCAATCCTCAATCTTCAATCCTCAAACCTCAATCCTCAATCCTCAATCCTCAATCCTCTGTCCTCAAACCTCAATCCTTAATCCTCAATCCTGAATCCTCAATCTTCAGCCCTCACTCCTCACCAATCAGTTGTCAATCCTCAATCCTCAATAGAATATCATCAATTCACGGTTTTCGTTACTTAATACTCAATCTGCTATCTTTAAGTCTCTATCCACAAACACCAATTCTCATCACTCAACCCTCAACACTCAGTCCCCAATCCTCAATCTTGAATCCTCAATCCTCAATACGCAATCCTCAATCCTCAATATTCAATCCTCAATACTCAATCTTCAATCCTCAATCTTCAATCCTCAATCCTCAATCCTCAATCCCCAATCATCAATCTTCAATCTTCAATACTCAATCTTCAGTCCTCCATCCTCAATCCTCAATCCTCAATCCTCAATCCTCAATCCTCAACCGTCAACATTCAATCCTCAATACTCAATCTTCAATCCTCAATCCTCAATCCTCAATCCTCAATCCTCAATCTTCATTCTTCAATCCTCAATACCCATTCCTCAATCTTCAATCCTCAACCCTCAATCCTCTATCCTCAACCCTCAATCCTCAATCATTAATACTCAATCTTCAATCCTCAGTCCCAAATCCTCAATATTCAATACTCAATCCTCAATCCTCAATCTTCAATCCTCAATCCTGAATACTCAATCTTCAATCCTCAATCCTCAATCCTCGATCCTGAATCCTCATTCTTCAATCCTCAATACCCAATCCTCAATCTTCAATCCTCAATCCTCAATCCTGAATTCTGAATCCTCAACCCTCAGTCCTCAGTCCTCTAACCTCAATCCTCAACCCTCAGCCCTCATCCACAATCCTCAATCCTCAATCCTCAATCCTCAATCTTCAATCCTCAATACTCAATCTTCAATCCTCAATCCTCAGTCCTCAAACCTAAATTCTGAATCCTCAATCCTGAATCCTCAATCTTCAGCCCTCAGTCCTCAACAATCCGATGTCAATCCTCAATCCTCAATAGAATATCCTCAATTCGCAGTTTTCAATACTTAATACTTAATATGCAATCTTCAAATATCTATCCACAAACATCAATTCTCATCACTCAACCCTCAACACTCAGTCCTCAATGTTCAATCCTCAATCCTCAATTCTCAATCTTCAACACTCAATACTGAATCTTCAATCCTCTGTCCTCAATCCTCAATCCTCAATCCTCAATCCTCAATCCTCAATCCTCAATTTTCAATCCCCAATACTCAATCTTCAATCCTCAATCCTCAATCCTGAATCCTCAACCTTCAGCCATCACTCCTCAGCAATCAGTTGTCAATCCTCAATCCTCAATAGAATATCGTCAACTCACAGTTTTCATTACTCAATACTCAATCTGCAATCTTCAAATCTCTATCCACAAACATCAATTCTCATCACTCAACCCACAACTCTCAGTCCCCAATCCTCAATATTCAATCCTCAACTCTCAATCCTCAATCCACAGTCCTCAACCAACAATCCACAATACTCAGTCTTCAATGCTCAATCCTCAATCCTCAATCCTCAATCCTCAATGCTCAATCCTCATTCTTCAATCATCAATACCCAATCCTCAATCTTCAATCCTCAATCCTCAATCCTCTATTCTCAATCCTCAATCCTCAGTCCTCAGTCCTCAAACCTCAATCTTCAATCCTCAATCCTCAATCCTCAATCCCCACTCATCAATCTTCAATCCCCAATACTCAATCTTCAGTCCTCAATCCTCAATCCTCAATCCTCAATCCTCAATCCTCAGTCCTCAATCCTCATTCTTCAATCCTCAATACCCAATCCTTAATCTTCAATCCTCATTCCTCAATCCTCAATGCTCAATCCTCAACCCTCAGTCCTCAGTCCTCTAACCTCAATCCTCAACCCTCACCCTTCATCCTCAATCCTCAATCCTCAATCCTCAATCCTCAATCCTCAATCCTCAATCATCAATACTCAATCTTCAATCCTCTGTCCCAAATCCTCAATATTCAATACTCAATCCTCAATCCTCAATCTTCAATCCTCAATCCTGAATACTCAATCTTCAATCCTCAATCCTCAATCCTCGATCCTCAATCTTCAATCATCAATATTCAATCTTCAATCCTCAATCCTCAATCCTCAATACTCAATCCTCAATCCTCAATGTTCAATCCTCAATACCCAATCCTCAATCTTCAATCCTCTATCCTCAATACTCAATCCTCAATCCTCAATCCTCAATCCTCAGTCCTCAGTCCTCAAACCTCAATTCAGAATCCTCAAACCTGCATCCTCAACCTTCAGCCCTCAGTCCTCAACAATCAGTTGTCAATCCTCAATCCCCAATAGAATATCCTCAATTCACAGTTTTCAATACCCAATACTCAATCTGCAATCTTCATGTCTCTATCCACAAACATCAATTCTCATCACTCAACCCTGAGCGCTCAGTCCTCAATGTTCAATCCTCAATCCTCAATTCTCAATCTTCAATCCTCAATACTGAATCTTCAATCCTCAATCCTCAATCCTCAATCCTCAATCCCCAATCCCCAATCCTCAATCCTCAGTAATCCATCCTCAGTCTTCAATACTCAATCGTCAATCCTCAGCCCTCAATCCTCAATCCTCAATTCTCGTTCCTCAATCCTCAATCCTCAACCCTCAGTCCTCATCCTCAATTCTCAATTCTCAATCCTCAATCCTCAATCCTCAATCCTCAATCCTGAATCCTCAATCCTCAATTCTCAACCCTCAATCCTCAGTCCTCAGAACTCAAACATCAATACTCAACCCTGAGTCCCCGTCCTCAATCCACAACCCTCAATCCTCAATCCTCAATCTTCAATCCTCAATCCTCAATCCTCAATACTCAATCCTCAATCCTCAGTCCTCAAACCTCAATCCTTAATCCTCAATCCTCAACCTTCAATCCTCAATACTCAGTCTTCAATGCCCGATCCTCAATCCTCAATCCTCAATCCTCAAACCTCAATCCTCAATCCTCATTCTACAATCCCCAATACCGCATCCTCAATCTACAATCCTCAATCCTCAATCCTCAATTCTCAATCCTCAATCCTCGATCCTCAGACCTCAAACATCAATACTCAACCCTCAGTCCTCGTCCTCAATCCACAACCCTCAATACTCAATCCTCTATCTTCAATCATCAATATACAATCTTCAGTCCTCAATCCTCAATACTCAATCCTCGATCCTCAATCCTCAATGTTGATTCCGCGATACCCAACCCTGACTGTTCAATCCTCAATCCTCAATCCTCAATCCTCAATCCTCAATACTCAATCCTCAATCCTCAATCCTCAGTCCCCAAACCTCAATCCCCAATCTTCAATCCTCAATACTCAACCTTCAATCCTCGATCCTCAATACTCAATCCTCAATCCTCAATCCTCAATCGTCAGTCTTCAATCCTCAATACCCAATCTTCAATTCTCAATCCTCAATCCTCAATCCTCAATCCTCATTCTTCAATCCTCAATACCCAATCCTCAATCTTCAATCCTCAATCCTCAATCCTCAATTCTCAATCCTCAATCCTCAGTCCTCAGTCCTCAAACCTCAATCCTCAACCCTAAGACCTCATCCTCAATCCTCAATACTCAAAGCTCAATCCTCAATCTTCAATCCTCAATCCTCAGTCCTTAAACCTCAATTCTGAATCATCAATCCTGAATCCTCAATCTTCGGCCCTCAGTCCTCAACAATCGGTTGTCGATCCTCAATCCTCAATAGAATATCCTCAATTTACAGTTTTCAATACTCAATACTCAATCTGCAATCTTCAAACCTCTATCCACAAAAATCAATTCTCATCACTCAACCCTCAACACTCAGTCCTCAATGTTCAATCCTCAATCCTCAATCCTCAATCCTCAATCGTCAATCTTCAATCCTCGATACTCAATCTTCAATCCTCAATCCTCAATCCTCAATCCTGAATCCTCATTCTTCAATCCTCAATACCCAATCCTCAATCTTCAATCCTCAATCCTCAATCCTCAACTCTCAATCCTCAATCCTCAATTTTCAATCCTCATTCTTCAATCCTCAATACCCAATACTCAATCTTGAATCCTCAATCCTCAATCTTCAATCCTCAATCCTCAATCCTCAATCCTCAATACCCAATCCTCAATCTTCAATCCTCAACACTCAATCTGCAATATTCAATCGTCAATCCTCAATCCTCAGACCTCAACCATCAATCCTCAATATTCAATCCTCAATCCTCAATCCTCAATGTGCAGTCCTCAATCCTCAGACCTCAACCCTCAGTCCTCAATCATCAATCCTCAATCCTCAATCCTCAATCTTCAATCCTCAAACCTCAATCCTCAATCCTCATTCTACAATCCCCAAAACCGCATCCTCAATCTACAATCCTCAATCCTCAATCCTCAATTCTCAATCCTCAATCCTCGATCCTCAGACCTCAAACATCAATACTCAACCCTCAGTCCTCGTCCTCAATCCACAACCCTCAATACTCAATCCTCTATCTTCAATCATCAATATACAATCTTCAGTCCTCAATCCTCAATACTCAATCCTCGATCCTCAATCCTCAATGTTGATTCCGCGATACCCAACCCTGACTGTTCAATCCTCAATCCTCAATCCTCAATCCTCAATCCTCAATACTCAATCCTCAATCCTCAATCCTCAGTCCCCAAACCTCAATCCCCAATCTTCAATCCTCAATACTCAACCTTCAATCCTCGATCCTCAATACTCAATCCTCAATCCTCAATCCTCAATCGTCAGTCTTCAATCCTCAATACCCAATCTTCAATTCTCAATCCTCAATCCTCAATCCTCAATCCTCATTCTTCAATCCTCAATACCCAATCCTCAATCTTCAATCCTCAATCCTCAATCCTCAATTCTCAATCCTCAATCCTCAGTCCTCAGTCCTCAAACCTCAATCCTCAACCCTAAGACCTCATCCTCAATCCTCAATACTAAAAGCTCAATCCTCAATCTTCAATCCTGAATCCTCAATCTTCGGCCCTCAGTCCTCAACAATCGGTTGTCGATCCTCAATCCTCAATAGAATATCCTCAATTTACAGTTTCCAATACTCAATACTCAATCTGCAATCTTCAAACCTCTATCCACAAAAATCAATTCTCATCACTCAACCCTCAACACTCAGTCCTCAATGTTCAATCCTCAATCCTCAATCCTCAATCCTCAATCGTCAATCTTCAATCCTCGATACTCAATCTTCAATCCTCAATCCTCAATCCTCAATCCTGAATCCTCATTCTTCAATCCTCAATACCCAATCCTCAATCTTCAATCCTCAATCCTCAATCCTCAACTCTCAATCCTCAATCCTCAATTTTCAATCCTCATTCTTCAATCCTCAATACAAAATACTCAATCTTGAATCCTCAATCCTCAATCCTCAATTCTCAGTCCTCAATCCTCAATCCTCAGACCTCAATCATCAATACTCAAACCTCAGTCCTCGTCCTCTATCCACAACCCTCAATCCTCAATCCTCAATCTTCAGTCCTCAATCCGCAATCCACAATCCTCAATCCTCAAACCTCAATCCTCAACCCTCAGCCCTCATCCTCAATCCTCAATCCTCAATCCTCAATCCTCAATCTTCAATCCTCAATACTCAACCTTCAAACCTCAATCCTCAGTCCTCAAACCTCAATCCCGAATCCTCAATCCTGAATCCTCAATCTTCAGCCCTCAGTCCTCAACAATCAGTTGTCAATCCTCAATCCTCAATAGAATATCCTCAGTTCAGAGTTTTCAATACGCAATACTCAATCTGCAATCTTCAAATCTCTATCCACAAACATCAATTCTCATCACTCAACCCTCAACACTCAGTCCCAAATCCGCAATCTTCAGTCCTCTATCCCCATTCCTCAATCTTCAATCCTCAATCCTCAATACTCAATTCTCAATACTTAATCCTCAATCTTCAATCCTCAATACTCATCCTTCAATCCTCAATCCTCAATCCTCGATCTTCAATACTCAATCCTCAATCCTCAATCCTCAATCCTCAATCTTCAATCTTCAATGCTCAATCTTCAATCCTCAATACCCAATCCTCAATCTTCAATCGTCAATCTTCAATCCTCAGTCCTCAGTCCTCAAACCTCAATCCTCAACCCTCAGACCTCATCGTCAATCATCAATCCTCAATCCTCAATCCTGAATCCTCAATCCTCAATCCTCAATCTTCAATCCTCAATAATCAATCTTCAATCCTCAATCCTCAGTCCTCAAACCTCAATTCTGAATCCTCAATCCTGAATCCTCAATCTTCGGCCCTCAGACCTCAACAATCAGTTGTCAATCCTCAATCCTCAATAGAATATCCTCAATTCACAGTTTTCAAAACTCAATACTCAACCTGCAATATTCAAACCTCTATCCACAAAAATCAATTTTCATCACTCAACCCTCTACACTCAGTCCTCAATGTTCAATCCTCAATCCTCAATCCTCAATCCTCAATCGTCAACCTTCAATCCTCGATACTCAATCTTCAATCCTCAATCCTCAATCCTCAATCCTGAATCCTCATTCTTCAATCCTCAATACCCAATCCTCAATCTTCAATCCTCAATCCTCAATCCTCAATTCTCAATCCTCAATCCTCAATTTTCAATCCTCATCCTTCAATCCTCAATACCCAATACTCAATCTTCAATCCTCAATCCTCAATCCTCAATCCTCGATACTCAAACTTCAATCCTCAATCCTCAAACCTCAATCCTCAATCCTCAATCCTCAATCCTCAATCCTCAATCCTGAGTCCTCAGTCCTCAAACCTCAATCCTCAACCCTCAGCCCTCATCGTCAATCCTCTATATTCAATCCTCAATCCTCACTCTTCAATGCTCAATACTCAATCTTCAATCTTCAATCCTCAATTCTCAATCCTCAATACTCAATCCCCAATCGTCAATCCTCAATCCTCAATCCTCAATTCTCAATCCTCAATCCTCAATCCGCAATCCTCAATCCTCAATCCTCAATCCTCAACCTTCAATCCTCAATACTCAACCTGCAATCCTCAATCCTCAATCCTCAATCCTCAATCCTGAATTCTCAATCCTCAATCCTCAGTCCTCAGTCCTCAGTCCTCAAACCTCAATCCTCAGCCCTCAGCCCTCATCCTCAATCCTCAATCCTCAATCCTCAATATTCATTCCTCAATACTCAATCCTCAATCCTCAATCATCATCCTTCAATCCTCAATACCCAATCCTCAATCTTCAATCCTCAATCCTCAAACCTCAATTCTCAATCCTCAATCCTCAGGCCTCAGTCCACAAACCTCAGACCTTAACCCTCAGCCCTCATCGTCAATCCTCAATCCTCAAGCCTTAATCCTCAATCTTCAATCTTCAATACTCAACCTTCAATCCTCAATCCTCAATCATCAATACTCAATCGTCAATCCTCAACCCCCAATCCTCATTCTTCAATCCTCAATACTCAATCTTCAATCCTCAATACCCAATCCTGAATCTTCAATCCTCAATCCTCAATCCTCAATTCTCAATCCTTAATCCTCAACCTTCAATCCTCAATACTCAATCTTCAATCCTCAATACCCAATCCTCAATCTTCAATCGTCAATCCTCAATCCTCAATCCTCAATTCTCAATCTTCAGTCCTCAATCCTCAGTCCTCAAACCTCAATCCCGAATCCTCAATACTGAATCCTCAATCTTCAGCCCTCAGTCCTCAACAATCAGTTGTCAATCCTGAATCCTAAATAGAATATCCTCAATTCACAGATTTCAATACTAAATTCTCAATCTGCAATATTCAAACCTCTATCCACAAACATCAATTCTCATCACTCAACCCTCTACACTCAGTCCTCAATGTTCAATCCTCAATCCTCAATCCTCAATCCTCAATCGTCAATCTTCAATCCTCGATACTCAATCTTGAACCCTCAATCCTCAATCCTCAATCATCAGTCCTCAAACTTCAATCCTGATTCCTCAATCCTGAATCCTCAATCTTCAGCCCTCAGTGCTCTACAATCTGTTGTCAATCCTCAATCCTCAATAGAATATCATCAATTCATAGTTTTCATTACTCAATACTCAATCTGGAATCTTCAAATCTCTATCCACAAACATCAATTCTCATCACTCAACCCTCAACACTCAGTCCCCAATCCTCAATATTCAATCCTCAGTCCTCAACCCTCAATCCACAATCCTCAATCTTCAATGCTCAATCCTCAATCCTCAATAATCAATCCTCAATTCGCAATCCTCAATCGTCAATCTTCAATCCTCAATACTCAAACTCCAATCCTCAATACTCAATCCTCAATCCTCAATTCTCAACCCTCAATCCTCAATACCCAATCCTCAATCTTCCATCCTCAATCCACAACCCTCAATTCTCAATCCTCAATCCTCAGTCCTCAGTTCTCAAACCTCAATCCTCAATCCTCAGCCCTCTTCCTAAATCCTCAATCCTCAATCCTCAATCCTCAATCCTCAACCTTCAATCCTCAATACTCAATCTTCAACCCTCAATCCTCAGTCCTCAAACCTCAATTCTGAATCCTCAATCCTGAATCCTCAATCTTCAGCACTCACTCCTCAACAATCAGTTGTCAACCCTCAATCCTCAGAGGAATATCATCAATTCACAGTTTTCATTACTCAATACTCAATCTGCAATCGTCAAATCTCTATCCACAAACATCAATTCTCATCACTCAGCCCTCAACACTCAGTCCCCAATCCTCAATATTCAATCCTCAATTCTCAACACTCAATGCACAATCCTCAACCTTCAATCCTCAATACTCAATCTTCAACGCTCAATCCTCAATCCTCAATCCTCAATCCTCAATCCTCAATTCTCAATCCTCAATCGTCAATCTTCAATCCTCAATACTCAATCTTCAATCCTCAATACTCAATCCTCAATTCTCAATCCTCATTCTTCAATCGTCAATACCCAATCCTCAATCTTCGATCCTCAATCCTCAATCCTCAATTCTCAATCCTCAATCCTCAGTCCTCAGTTCTCAAACCTCAATCCTCAAACCTCAACACTCTTCCTGAATCCTCAATCCTCAATCCTCAATCCTCAATCTTCAATCCTCAATCCTCAGTCCTCAAACCTCAATTCTGAATCCTCAATCCTGAATCCTCAATGTTCAGCCCTCAGTCCTCAACAATCAGTTGACAATCATCAATCCTCAATAGAATATCCTCAATTCACTGTTTTCAATACTCAATACTCAATCTGCAATCTTCAGATCTCTATCCACAAACATCAATTCTCATCAATCAACCCTCAACACTGAGTCCTCAACGTTCAATCCTCAATACTCAATTCTCAATATTCAATGCTCGATACTGGATCTTCAATCCTCAATCCTCAATCCTCAATCCTCAATCCTCAATCCTCAATCCTCAATCCTCAATCCTCAATCCTCAATCCTCAATACTCAATCGTCAGTCTTCAATCCTCAATACTCAATCTTCAATCCTCAATCCTCAATCCTCAATACTCAATCCTCATTCTTCAATCCTCAATACCCAATCCTCAATCTTCAATCCTCAATCCTCAATCCTCAATCCTCAATCCTCATTCTTCAATCCTCAATACCCAATCCTCAATCTTCAATCCTCAATCCTCAATCCTCAATTCTCAATCCTCAATCCTCAGTCCTCAAACCTCAATCCTCGACCCTCAGCACTCATCCTCAATCCACAATCCTCAATCCTCATTCTTCAATCCTCAATACCCAATCCTCAATCTTCAATCCTCAATCCTCAATCCCGAATCCTCAATCTTCAATCACCAATGCTCAATTCTCAATACTCAATCCTCAGTCCTCAGTCCTCAAACCTCAATCCTCAACCCTAAGCCCTCATCCTCAATCCTCAGTCCTCAACCCTCAATCCTCAATCTTCAATCCTCAATAATCAATCTTCAATCCTCAATCATCAGTCCTCAACCCTCAATTCTGAATCCTCAATCCAGAATCCTCAATCTTCGGCGATCAGTCCTCAAGAATCAGTTGTCAATCCTCAATCCTCAATAGAATATCCTCAATTCACAGTTTTAAATACTCAATACTCAATCTGCAATATTCAAACCTCTATCCACAAACATCAATTTTCATCAGTCAACCCTCTACACTCAGTCCTCAATGTTCAATCCTCAATCCTCAATCCTCAATCCTCAATGGTCAATCTTCAATCCTCAATCCTCAATCCTCAATCCTCAATCCTCAATCCTCATTCCTCAATCCTCAATCCTCAATTTTCAATCCTCAATCCTCAATCCTCAATTCTCAATCCTCATTCCTCAATCCTCAATCCTCAATCCTCAATCCTCAATCCTCAATGTTCAGTCCTCAATCCTCAGACCTCAACCCTCAGTCCTCAATCCTCAATCCTCAATCCTCAATCCTCAATCTTCAATACTCAAACCTCAATCCTCAATCCTCATTCTACAATCCTCAATACCGTATCCTCAATCTACAATCCTCAATCCTCAATCCTCAATTCTCAATCCTCAAACCTCAATCCTCAACCCTCAGCCCTCATCGTCAATCCTCAATCCTCGATCCTCAATCCTGAATCCTCAATCTTCAATCCTCAATACTCAATCTTCAATCCTCAATCCTCAATCCTCAATATTCATTCCTCAATACTCAATCCTCAATCCTCAATCCTCATTCTTCAATCCTCAATACCTAATCCTCAAACTTCAATCCTCAATCCTCAATCCTCAATTCTCAATCCTCAATCCTCAGGCCTCAGTCCTCAAACCTCAATCCTCAGCCCTCAGCCCTCATCGTCAATCCTCAATCCTCAATCCTTAATCCTCAATCTTCAATCCTCACTCCTCAATCCTCAATCCTCAATCCTGAATCCTCATTCTTCAATCCTCAATACCCAATCCTCAATATTCAATCCTCAATCCTCAATCCTCAATCCTCAATACTCAATCCTCAATCCTCAATCTTCAATCCTCAATACTCAATCTTCAATCCTCAATACCCAATCCTCAATCTTCAATACTCAATCCTCAATAATCAATCCTCAATCCTCAACCTTCAATCCTCAATACTCAATCTTCAAACCTCAATCATCAGTCCTCAATCCCCAATCCTCAATCCTCAATCCTCAATGTTCAATCATCAATACTCAATCTTCAATCCTCAGTCCTCAATCCTCAATACCCAATACTCAAACTTCAATCCTCAATCCTCAAACCTCAATCCTCAATCCTCAATCCTCAATCCTCAATCCTCAATCCTGAGTCCTCAGTCCTCAAACCTCAATCCTCAACCCTCAGCCCTCATCGTCAATCCTCTATCTTCAATCCTCAATCCTCAAACCTCAATCCTCAATCCTCAATCCTCAATCCTCAATTCTCAATCCTCAATCCTCAATCCGCATTCCTCAATCCTCAATCCTCAATCCTCAACCTTCAATCCTCAATACTCAACCTGCAATCCTCAATCCTCAATCCTCAATCCTCAATCCTGAATTCTCAATCCTCAATCCTCAGTCCTCAGTCCTCAAACCTCAATCCTCAGCCCTCAGCCCTCATCCTCAATCCTCAATCCTCAATCCTCAATATTCATTCCTCAATACTCAATCCTCAATCCTCAATCCTCATCCTTCAATCCTCAATACCCAATCCTCAATCTTCAATCCTCAATCCTCAAACCTCAATTCTCAGTCCTCAATCCTCAGGCCTCAGTCCTCAAACCTCAGACCTTAACCCTCAGCCCTCATCGTCAATCCTCTATCCTCAATCCTTAATCCTCAATCTTCAACCTTCAATACTCAACCTTCAATCCTCAATCCTCAATCATCAATACTCAATCGTCAATCCTCAACCCCCAATCCTCATTCTTCAATCCTCAATACTCAATCTTCAATCCTCAATACCCAATCCTCAATCTTCAATCCTCAATACTCGATCCTCAATTCTCAATCCTTAATCCTCAATCTTCAATCCTCAATACTCAATCTTCAATCCTCAATACCCAATCCTCAATCTTCAATCGTCAATCCTCGATCCTCAATCCTCAATTCTCAATCTTCAATCCTCAATCCTCAGTCCTCAAACCTCAATCCCGAATCCTCAATCCTGAATCCTCAATCTTCAGCCCTCAGTCCTCAACAATCAGTTGTCAATCCCCAATCCTCAATAGAATATCCTCAATTCACAGTTCTCAATACTCATTACTCAATCTGCAATCTTCAGATCTCTATCCACAAACATCAACTCTCATCACTCAACCCTCAATACTCAGTCCCAAATCCTCAATCTTCAAACCTCAATCCTCAATCCTCAATCCTCAATCCTCAATCTTCAATCCTCAATACTCTATCTTCAATCCTCAATCCTCAATCCTCAATCCTCAATCCTCATTCTTCAATCCTCAATACCCAATCCTCAATCTTCAATACTCAACCTTCAATCCTCAATCCTCAATCCTCAATCCTCAATCCTCAATCGTCAATCTTCAATCCTCAATACTCAATCTTCAACCTTCAATCCTCAATCCTCAATCCTCAGTCCTCAATCCCCAATCCTCAATCCTCAATTCTCAATCCTCATTCTTCAATCGTCAATACCCAATCCTCAATCTTCGATCCTCAATCCTCAATCCTCAATTCTCAATCCTCAATCCTCAGTCCTCAAACCTCAATCCTCAACCCTCAGCACTCATCCTCAATCCACAATCCTCAATCCTCAATCCTCATTCTTCAATCCTCAATACCCAATCCTCAATCTTCAATCCTCAATCCTCAATCCTAAATTCTCAATCCTCAATCCTCAATTCTCAGACCTCAAACATCAATACTCAAACCTCAGTCCTCGTCCTCAATTCACAACCCTCAATCCTCAATCCTCAATCTTCAATCCTCATTCCTCAATCCTCAATCCTCAATCCTCAGTACTCAAACCTCAATCCTGAATCCTCAATCCTGTATACTCAACCTTCAGCCCTCAGTCCTCTACAATCCGTTGTCAATCCTCAATCCTCAATAGAATATCATCAATTCACAGTTTTCGTTACTCAATACTCAATCCTCAATCCTCAATTCTCAATCCTCAATCCTCAGTCCTCAGTCCTCAAACCTCAATCCTCAACCCTCAGCCCTCATACTCAATCCTCAATCCTCAATCCTCAATCCTCAATCCTCAATCCTCAATCCTCAATCCTCAATCCTCAATCCTCAATCGTCAGTCTTCAATCCTCAATACTCAATCTTCAATCCTCAATCCCCAATCCTCAATCCTCAATCCTCATTCTTCAATCCACAATACCCAATCCTCAATCTTCAATCCTCAATCCTCAATCCTCAATTCTCAATCCTCAATCCTCAGTCCTCAGTCCTCACACCTCAATCCTCGACCCTCAGCACTCATCCTCAATCCTCAATCCTCAATCTTCAATCCTCAAACCTCAATCCTCAATACTCAATCTTCAATCCTCAATCCTCAGTCCTCAAACGTCAATTCTGAATCCTCAATCCTGAATCCTCAATCTTCAATCCTCAATCCTCAATCCTCAATCCTCAATCCTCAATCTTCAATCCTCAATACTCAATCTTCAATCATCGATCCTCAATCCTCAATCCTCGATCCTCAACCCTCAATCCTCAATCTTCAGTCCTCAATACTCAATCTGCAATCCTCAATCCCCAATCCTCAATCCTCAATCCTCATTCTACAATCCTCAATACCGAATCCACAATCTCCAATCCTCAATCCTCAATCCTCAATTCTCAATCCTGAATCCTCAATCCTCATACCTCGAACATCAATACTCAACCCACAGTCCTCGTCCTCAATCCACAACCCTCAAACGTCAATCCTCAATCTTCAATCATCAAAATTCAATCTTCGTTCCTCAATCCTCAATCCTCAATCCTCATCCGTCAACCCTCAATGTTCAATCCTCAATACAGAATCCTCAATCTTCAATCCTCAATCCTCAATCCTCAGTCCTCAATCCTCAATCCTCGGTCCTCAAACCTCAATCCTGAATCCTCAATCCTGAATCCCCAACCTTCAGCACTGTGTCCTCAACAATCACTCGTCAATACTCAATCCTCAATAGAATATCCTCAAATCACAGTTTTCAATACTCAATCCCCATTCTTCAATCTTCAAATCTCAATCCACAAACATCAATTCTCATCACTCAACCCTCAACACTCAGTCCTCAATCTTCTATCCTCAATCCTCAATCCTCAATCTTCAATCTGCAATACCCAATCCTCAATCTTCAATCCTCAATCCTCAATCCTCAATTCTCAATCCTCAATCCTCAGACCTCAGTTCACAAACCTCAATCCTCAATCCTCAGCCCTCTTCCTAAATCCTCAATCCTCAATCCTCAATCCTGAATCTTCAATCCTCAATACTCAATCTTCAATCCTCAATCCTCAGTCCTCAAACCTCAATTCTGAATCCTCAATCCTTAATCCTCATTCTTCAATCCTCAGTACCCAATCCTCAATCTTCAATCCTCAATCCTCAATCCTCAAATATCAATCCTCAATCCTCGATCCTCAGACCCCAAACATCAATACTCAACCCTCAGCCCTCGTCCTCAATCCACAACCCTCAATCCTCAATCCTCAATCTTCAATCATCAATATGCAATCTTCAGTCCTCAATCCTCAATCCTCAATCCTCAATCCTCAATCCTCAATGTCCAATCCTCAATCCTCATTCCTCAATCCTCAATCCTCAGTCCTCAACCCTCAATCCTCAATATTCAATCCTCAATCCTCAATCCTCAACGTTCAGTCCTCAATCCTCAATCCTCAATCTTCAATCCTCAATCCTCAATATTCAATCCTCAATCCTCAATCCTCAATCTTCAATCCTCAATCCTCAATCCTCAATCTTCAATCCTCAACCCTCAATCCTCAATCCTCATTCTACAATCCTCAATACCATATCCTCAATCTTCAATCCTCAACCCTCAATCCTCAATCCTCAATCATCGACCCTCAATCCTCAATCCTCAATCCTCAATCGTCAATCTTCAATCCTCAATCCTCAATTCTCAATCCTCAGTCCCCAAACCTCAATCCTCAATATTCAATCCTCAATACTCAATCTTCAATCCTCAATCCTCAATCTTCAATCCTCAATACCCAATCCTCAATCTTCAGTCCTCAATCCTCAACCCTCAACATTCAATCCTCGATCCTCAGTCCTCAATCCTCAATCCTCAATTCACAATCCTCAATCCTCAATCCTCAATCCTCAATCCTCATTCTTCAATCCTCAATACCCAATCCCCAATCTTCAATCCTCAATCCTCAATCCTCAATTCTCAATCCTCAATCCTCAATCCTCAATCCTCAATCCTCAATCCTCAATCTTCAATCCTCAATACCCAATCCTCAATCTTCAGTCCTCAATCCTCAACCCTCAACACTCAATCCTCGATCCTCAGTCCTCAATCCTCAATCCTCAATTCACAATCCTCAATCCTCAATCCTCATCCTTCAATCCTCAATACCCAATCCTCAATCTTCAATACTCAATCCTCAATCCTCAATTCTCAATCCTCAAACCTCAGGCCTCAGTCCTCAAACCTCAATCCCCAACCCTCAGCCCTCATCGTCAATCCTCAATCCTCGATCCTCAATCCTCAATCCTCAATCTTCAATCCTCAATACTCAATCATCAATGCTCAATCCTCAAGCCTCAATCCCCAATCCGCAATACTCAATCCTCAATCCTCAAACCTCAATCCTCAATAAAATAACCTCAATCCTCTGCTTTCAATATTCAAACATCAATCTTCAAGTCCTAATATACAAACAACAATTCTCAACACTCAATCGTGAACCCTAAGTCCCCAATCTTCAATCCTCAATAATCAGCCCTCAAACATCGAACCTCAATCCTCAATCATCAATCCTCAGTCCTCAACCCTCAATCCTCAATATTGAATCCTCAATCCTCAATCCTCAATGTTCCGTCCTCAATCCTCGGACCTCAACGCTCAGTCCTCAATCTTCAATCCTCAATCCTCAATCCTCAATCTTCAATCCTCAATCCTCAATCCTCAATCCTCATACTACAATCCTCAATACCATATCCTCAATCCTCAATTTTCAATCCTCATTCTTCAATCCTCAATACCCAATCCTCAATCCTCAATCCTCAATACTCAATCCTCATTCTTCAATCCTCAATACCCAATCCTCAATCTTCAATCCTCAATCCTCAATCCTCAATCCTCAATCCTCATTCTTCAATCCTCAATACCCAATCCTCAATCTTCAATCCTCAATCCTCAATCCTCAATTCTCAATCCTCAATCCTCAGTCCTCAAACCTCAATCCTCGACCCTCAGCACTCATCCTCAATCCACAATCCTCAATCCTCAATCCTCATTCTTCAATCCTCAATACCCAATCCTCAATCTTCAATCCTCAATCCTCAATCCCGAATCCTCAATCTTCAATCACCAATGCTCAATTCTCAATACTCAATCCTCAGTCCTCAGTCCTCAAACCTCAATCCTCAACCCTAAGCCCTCATCCTCAATCCTCAGTCCTCAACCCTCAATCCTCAATCTTCAATCCTCAATAATCAATCTTCAATCCTCAATCATCAGTCCTCAAACCTCAATTCTGAATCCTCAATCCTGAATCCTCAATCTTCGGCGATCAGTCCTCAAGAATCAGTTGTCAATCCTCAATCCTCAATAGAATATCCTCAATTCACAGTTTTAAATACTCAATACTCAATCTGCAATATTCAAACCTCTATCCACAAACATCAATTTTCATCACTCAACCCTCTACACTCAGTCCTCAATGTTCAATCCTCAATCCTCAATCCTCAATCCTCAATGGTCAATCTTCAATCCTCAATCCTCAATCCTCAATCCTCAATCCTCAATCCTCATTCCTCAATCCTCAATCCTCAATTTTCAATCCTCAATCCTCAATCCTCAATTCTCAATCCTCAATCCTCAATCCTCAATCCTCAATCCTCAAACCTCAATCCTCAATAAAATAACCTCAATCCTCAGTTTTCAATATTCAAACGTCAATCTTCAAGTCCTAATATAGAAACAACAATTCTCAACACTCAATCGTGAACCCTCAGTCCCCAATCTTCAATCCTCAATAATCAGCCCTCAAACATCGAACCTCAATCCACAATCCTCAATCATCAGTCCTCAACCCTCAATCCTCAATATTCAATCCTCAATACTCAATCCTCAATGTTCAGTCCTCAATCCTCAGACCTCAACCCTCAGTCCTCAATCTTCAATTCTCAATCCTCAATCCTCAATCTTCAATCCTCAAACCTCAATCCTCAATCCTAATTCTACAATTCTCAATACCATATCCTCAATCTTAAATCCTCAATCCTCAATCCTCAGTTCTCAATCCTCAATCCTCGATCCTCAGACCTCAAACATCAATACTCAACCCTCAGTCCTCGTCCTCAATCCACAACACTCAATCCTCAATCCTCAGTCTTCAATCATCAATATACAATCTTCAGTCCTCAATCTTCAATACACAATCCTCGATCCTCAATCCTCAATGTTCAATCCGCGATACCCAACCCTGAATGTTCAATCGTCAATCCTCAATCCTCAATCCTCAATCCTCAATTCTCAATCCTCAATCCTCATTCTTCAATCCTCAATACCCAATCCTCAATCTTCAATCCTCAATCCTCAATCCTCAATTCTCAATCCTCAATCCTCAGGCCTCAGTCCTCAAACCTCAATCCTCAACCCTCAGCCCTCATCGTCAATGCTCAATCCTCAATCCTTAATCCTCAATCTTCAATCCTCAATCCTCAATCCTCAATCGTCAATCCTGAATTCTCAATCCTCAATCCTCATTCCTCAGTCCTCAAACATCAATCCTCAACCCTCAGCCCTCATCCTCAATCCCAATGCTCAATCCCCAATCTTCAATCCTCAATACTCAATCTTCAATCCTCAATCCTCAGTCCTCAAACCTCAATCCCGAATCCTCAATCCTGAATCCTCAATCTTCAGACCTCAGTCCTCAACAATCAGTTGTCAATCCCCAATCCTCAATAGAATATCCTCAATTCACAGTTTTCAATACTCATTACTCAATCTGCAATCTTCAGATCTCTATCCACAAACATCAATTCTCATCACTCAACCCTCAACACTCAGTCCCAAATCCGCAATCTTCAATCCTCAATCCTCAATCTTCAATCCACAATACTCAACCTTGAATCCTCAATCCTCAATCCTCAATCTTCAATACGCAATCCTCAATCCTCAATCCTCAATCCTCAATCTTCAATCCTCAATACTCAATCTACAATCCTCAATACCCAATCCTCAATCTTCAATCGTCAATCCTCAATCCTCATTTCTCAATCCTCAATCCTCAGTCCTCAGTCCTCAAACCTCAATCCTCAAACCTAAGCCCTCATCCTCAATCCTCAATACTCAACCCTCAATCCTCAAGCTTCAGTCCTCAATAATCAATCTTCTATCCTCAACCCTCAGTCCTCACACCTCAATTCTGAATCCTCAATCCTGAATCCTCAATCTTCGGCCCTCAGTCCTCAACAATCAGTTGTCAATCCTGAATCCTAAATAGAATATCCTCAATTCACAGATTTCAATACTAAATACTCAATCTGCAATATTCAAACCTCTATCCACAAACATCAATTCTCATCACTCAACCCTCTACACTCAGTCCTCAATGTTCAATCCTCAATCCTCAATCCTCAATCCTCAATCGTCAATCTTCAATCCTCGATACTCAATCTTGAACCCTCAATCCTCAATCCTCAATCCTCAGTCCTCAAACTTCAATCCTGATTCCTCAATCCTGAATCCTCAATCTTCAGCCCTCAGTGCTCTACAATCTGTTGTCAATCCTCAATCCTCAATAGAATATCATCAATTCATAGTTTTCATTACTCAATACTCAATCTGGAATCTTCAAATCTCTATCCACAAACATCAATTCTCATCACTCAACCCTCAACACTCAGTCCCCAATCCTCAATATTCAATCCTCAGTCCTCAACCCTCAATCCACAATCCTCAATCTTCAATGCTCAATCCTCAATCCTCAATAATCAATCCTCAATTCGCAATCCTCAATCGTCAATCTTCAATCCTCAATACTCAAACTCCAATCCTCAATACTCAATCCTCAATCCTCAATTCTCAACCCTCAATCCTCAATACCCAATCCTCAATCTTCCATCCTCAATCCACAACCCTCAATTCTCAATCCTCAATCCTCAGTCCTCAGTTCTCAAACCTCAATCCTCAATCCTCAGCCCTCTTCCTAAATCCTCAATCCTCAATCCTCAATCCTCAATCCTCAACCTTCAATCCTCAATACTCAATCTTCAACCCTCAATCCTCAGTCCTCAAACCTCAATTCTGAATCCTCAATCCTGAATCCTCAATCTTCAGCACTCACTCCTCAACAATCAGTTGTCAACCCTCAATCCTCAGAGGAATATCATCAATTCACAGTTTTCATTACTCAATACTCAATCTGCAATCTTCAAATCTCTATCCACAAACATCAATTCTCATCACTCAGCCCTCAACACTCAGTCCCCAATCCTCAATATTCAATCCTCAATTCTCAACACTCAATGCACAATCCTCAACCTTCAATCCTCAATACTCAATCTTCAACGCTCAATCCTCAATCCTCAATCCTCAATCCTCAATCCTCAATTCTCAATCCTCAATCGTCAATCTTCAATCCTCAATACTCAATCTTCAATCCTCAATACTCAATCCTCAATTCTCAATCCTCATTCTTCAATCGTCAATACCCAATCCTCAATCTTCGATCCTCAATCCTCAATCCTCAATTCTCAATCCTCAATCCTCAGTCCTCAGTTCTCAAACCTCAATCCTCAAACCTCAACACTCTTCCTCAATCCTCAATCCTCAATCCTCAATCCTCAATCTTCAATCCTCAATCGTCAGTCCTCAAACCTCAATTCTGAATCCTCAATCCTGAATCCTCAATGTTCAGCCCTCAGTCCTCAACAATCAGTTGACAATCATCAATCCTCAATAGAATATCCTCAATTCACTGTTTTCAATACTCAATACTCAATCTGCAATCTTCAGATCTCTATCCACAAACATCAATTCTCATCAATCAACCCTCAACACTGAGTCCTCAACGTTCAATCCTCAATACTCAATTCTCAATATTCAATCCTCGATACTGAATCTTCAATCCTCAATCCTCAATCCTCAATCCTCAATCCTCAATCCTCAATCCTCAATCCTCAATCCTCAATCCTCAATCCTCAATACTCAATCGTCAGTCTTCAATCCTCAATACTCAATCTTCAATCCTCAATCCTCAATCCTCAATACTCAATCCTCATTCTTCAATCCTCAATACCCAATCCTCAATCTTCAATCCTCAATCCTCAATCCTCAATCCTCAATCCTCATTCTTCAATCCTCAATACCCAATCCTCAATCTTCAATCCTCAATCCTCAATCCTCAATTCTCAATCCTCAATCCTCAGTCCTCAAACCTCAATCCTCGACCCTCAGCACTCATCCTCAATCCACAATCCTCAATCCTCAATCCTCATTCTTCAATCCTCAATACCCAATCCTCAATCTTCAATCCTCAATCCTCAATCCCGAATCCTCAATCTTCAATCACCAATGCTCAATTCTCAATACTCAATCCTCAGTCCTCAGTCCTCAAACCTCAATCCTCAACCCTAAGCCCTCATCCTCAATCCTCAGTCCTCAACCCTCAATCCTCAATCTTCAATCCTCAATAATCAATCTTCAATCCTCAATCATCAGTCCTCAACCCTCAATTCTGAATCCTCAATCCTGAATCCTCAATCTTCGGCGGTCAGTCCTCAAGAATCAGTTGTCAATCCTCAATCCTCAATAGAATATCCTCAATTCACAGTTTTAAATACTCAATACTCAATCTGCAATATTCAAACCTCTATCCACAAACATCAATTTTCATCAGTCAACCCTCTACACTCAGTCCTCAATGTTCAATCCTCAATCCTCAATCCTCAATCCTCAATGGTCAATCTTCAATCCTCAATCCTCAATCCTCAATCCTCAATCCTCAATCCTCATTCCTCAATCCTCAATCCTCAATTTTCAATCCTCAATCCTCAATCCTCAATTCTCAATCCTCAATCCTCAATCCTCAATCCTCAATCCTCAATCCTCAATCCTCAATGTTCAGTCCTCAATCCTCAGACCTCAACCCTCAGTCCTCAACACTCAATCCTCAATCCTCAATCCTCAATCTTCAATACTCAAACCTCAATCCTCAATCCTCATTCTACAATCCTCAATACCGTATCCTCAATCTACAATCCTCAATCCTCAATCCTCAATTCTCAATCCTCAAACCTCAATCCTCAACCCTCAGCCCTCATCGTCAATCCTCAATCCTCGATCCTCAATCCTGAATCCTCAATCTTCAATCCTCAATACTCAATCTTCAATCCTCAATCCTCAATCCTCAATATTCATTCCTCAATACTCAATCCTCAATCCTCAATCCTCATTCTTCAATCCTCAATACCTAATCCTCAAACTTCAATCCTCAATCCTCAATCCTCAATTCTCAATCCTCAATCCTCAGGCCTCAGTCCTCAAACCTCAATCCTCAGCCCTCAGCCCTCATCGTCAATCCTCAATCCTCAATCCTTAATCCTCAATCTTCAATCCTCACTCCTCAATCCTCAATCCTCAATCCTGAATCCTCATTCTTCAATCCTCAATACCCAATCCTCAATATTCAATCCTCAATCCTCAATCCTCAAACCTCAATCCTCAATCCTCAATCCTCAATCCTCAATCCTCAATCCTGAGTCCTCAGTCCTCAAACCTCAATCCTCAACCCTCAGCCCTCATCGTCAATCCTCTATCTTCAATCCTCAATCCTCAAACCTCAATCCTCAATCCTCAATCCTCAATCCTCAATTCTCAATCCTCAATCCTCAATCCGCATTCCTCAATCCTCAATCCTCAATCCTCAACCTTCAATCCTCAATACTCAACCTGCAATCCTCAATCCTCAATCCTCAATCCTCAATCCTGAATTCTCAATCCTCAATCCTCAGTCCTCAGTCCTCAAACCTCAATCCTCAGCCCTCAGCCCTCATCCTCAATCCTCAATCCTCAATCCTCAATATTCATTCCTCAATACTCAATCCTCAATCCTCAATCCTCATCCTTCAATCCTCAATACCCAATCCTCAATCTTCAATCCTCAATCCTCAAACCTCAATTCTCAGTCCTCAATCCTCAGGCCTCAGTCCTCAAACCTCAGACCTTAACCCTCAGCCCTCATCGTCAATCCTCTATCCTCAATCCTTAATCCTCAATCTTCAACCTTCAATACTCAACCTTCAATCCTCAATCCTCAATCATCAATACTCAATCGTCAATCCTCAACCCCCAATCCTCATTCTTCAATCCTCAATACTCAATCTTCAATCCTCAATACCCAATCCTCAATCTTCAATCCTCAATACTCGATCCTCAATTCTCAATCCTTAATCCTCAATCTTCAATCCTCAATACTCAATCTTCAATCCTCAATACCCAATCCTCAATCTTCAATCGTCAATCCTCGATCCTCAATCCTCAATTCTCAATCTTCAATCCTCAATCCTCAGTCCTCAAACCTCAATCCCGAATCCTCAATCCTGAATCCTCAATCTTCAGCCCTCAGTCCTCAACAATCAGTTGTCAATCCCCAATCCTCAATAGAATATCCTCAATTCACAGTTCTCAATACTCATTACTCAATCTGCAATCTTCAGATCTCTATCCACAAACATCAACTCTCATCACTCAACCCTCAATACTCAGTCCCAAATCCTCAATCTTCAAACCTCAATCCTCAATCCTCAATCCTCAATCCTCAATCTTCAATCCTCAATACTCAATCTTCAATCCTCAACCCTCAATCCTCAATCCTCAATCATCAATCCTCAATCCTCAATCCTCAAACCTCAATCCTCAATACTCAATCTTCAATCCTCAATCCTCAGTCCTCAAACGTCAATTCTGAATCCTCAATCCTGAATCCTCAATCTTCAATCCTCAATCCTCAATCCTCAATTCTCAATTCTGAATCCTCAATCCTCATACCTCGAACATCAATACTCAACCCTCAGTCCTCGTCCTCAATCCACAACCCTCAAACGTCAATCCTCAATCTTCAATCATCAATTTTCAATCTTCGTTCCTCAATCCTCAATCCTCAATCTTCAATCATCAATATACAATCTTCAGTCCTCAATCTTCAATACACAATCCTCGATCCTCAATCCTCAATGTTCAATCATCGATACCCAACCCTGAATGTTCAATCGTCAATCCTCAATACTCAATCCTCAATCCTCAATTCTCAATCCTCAATCCTCATTCTTCAATCCAACAATACCCAATCCTCATTCTTCAATCCAACAATACCCAATCCTCAATCTTCAATCCTCTATCCTCAATCCTCAATTCTCAATCCTCAATCCTCAGTCCTCAGTACTCAAACCTCAATCCTCAACCCTCAGCCCTCATCGTCAATGCTCAATCCTCAATCCTTAATCCTCAATCTTCAATCCTCAATCCTCAATCCTCAATCGTCAATCCTGAATTCTCAATCCTCAATCCTCAGTCCTCAGTCCTCAAACATCAATCCCCAACCCTCAGCCCTCATCCTCAATCCTCAATGCTCAATCCCCAATCTTCAATCCTCAATACTCAATCTTCGATCCTCAATCCTCAGTCCTCAAACCTCAATCCCGAATCCTCAATCCTGAATCCTCAATCTTCAGACCTCAGTCCTCAACAATCAGTTGTCAATCCCCAATCCTCAATAGAATATCCTCAATTCACAGTTTTCAATACTCATTACTCAACCTGCAATCTTCAGATCTCTATCCACAAACATCAATTCTCATCACTCAACCCTCAACACTCAGTCCCAAATCCGCAATCTTCGATCCTCAATCCTCAATCTTCAATCCTCCATACTCAACCTTGAATCCTCAATCCTCAATCCTCAATCTTCAATACGCAATCCTCAATCCTCAATCCTCAATCCTCAATCTTCAATCCTCAATACTCAATCTTCAATCCTCAATACCCAATCCTCAATCTTCAATCGTCAATCCTCAATCCTCATTTCTCAATCCTCAATCTTCAGTCCTCAGTCCTCAAACCTCAATCCTCAAACCTAAGCCCTCATCCTCAATCCTCAATACTCAACCCTCAATCCTCAAGCTTCAGTCCTCAATAATCAATCTTCTATCCTCAATCCTCAGTCCTCATACCTCAATTCTGAATCCTCAATCCTCAATCCTCAATCCTCAACCCTCAATCCTCAATCTTCAATCCTCAATACTCAATCTGCAATCCTCAATCCCCAATCCTCAATCCTGAATCCTCATTCTACAATCCTCAATACCGAATCCACAATCTCCAATCCTCAATCCTCAATCCTTAATTCTCAATCCTGAATCCTCAATCCTCATACCTCGAACATCAATACTCAACCCTCAGTCCTCGTCCTCAATCCAGAACCCTCAAACGTCAATCCTCAATCTTCAATCATCAATATTCAATCTTCGTTCCTCAATCCTCAATCCTCAATCTTCAATCCTCGATCCTCAATCCTCAATCCTCGATCCTCAACCCTCAATCCTCAATCTTCAATCCTCAATACTCAATCTGCAATCCTCAATCCCCAATCCTCAATCCTCAATCCTCATTCTACAATCCTCAATACCGAATCCACAATCTCCAATCCTCAATCCTCAATCCTCAATTCTCAATCCTGAATCCACAATCCTCATACCTCGAACATCAATACTCAACCCTCAGTCCTCGTCCTCAATCCACAACCCTCAAACGTCAATCCTCAATCTTCAATCACCAATATTCAATCTTCGTTCCTCAATCCTCAATCCTCAATCCTCATCCGTCAACCCTCAATGTTCAATCCTCAATACAGAATCCTCAATCTTCAATCCTCAATCCTCAATCCTCAGTCCTCAATCCTCAATCCTCGGTCCTCAAACCTCTATCCTGAATCCTCAATCCTGAATCCCCAACCTTCAGCACTGTGTCCTCAACAATCAGTCGTCAATACTCAATCCTCAATAGAATATCCTCAAATCACAGTTTTCAATACTCAATCCCCATTCTTCAATCTTTAAATCTCAATCCACAAACATCAATTCTCATCACTCAACCCTCAACACTCAGTCCTCAATCTTCTATCCTCAATCCTCAATCCTCAATCTTCAATCCGCAATACCCAATCCTCAATCTTCAATCCTCAATCCTCAATCCTCAATTCTCAATCCTCAATCCTCAGACCTCAGTTCACAAACCTCAATCCTCAATCCTCAGCCCTCTTCCTAAATCCTCAATCCTCAATCCTCAATCCTGAATCTTCAATCCTCAATACTCAATCTTCAATCCTCAATCCTCAGTCCTCAAACCTCAATTCTGAATCCTCAATCCTTAATCCTCATTCTTCAATCCTCAGTACCCAATCCTCAATCTTCAATCCTCAATCCTCAATCCTCAAATATCAATCCTCAATCCTCGATCCTCAGACCCCAAACATCAATACTCAACCCTCAGACCTCGTCCTCAATCCACAACCCTCAATCCTCAATCCTCAATCTTCAATCATCAATATGCAATCTTCAGTCCTCAATCCTCAATACTCAATCCTCAATCCTCAATCCTCATCCTTCAATCCTCAATACCCAATCCTCAATCTTCAATCCTCTATCCTCAAACCTCAATTCTCAATCCTCAATCCTCAGGCCTCAGTCCTCAAACCTCAGACCTTAACCCTCAGCCCTCATCGTCAATCCTCAATCCTCAATCCTTAATCCTCAATCTTCAATCTTCAATACTCAACCTTCAATCCTCAATCCTCAATCATCAATACTCAATCGTCAATCCTCAACCCCCAATCCTCATTCTTCAATCCTCAATACTCAATCTTCAATCCTCAATACCCAATCCTCAATCTTCAATCCTCAATCCTCAATCCTCAATTCTCAATCCCTAATCCTCAATCTTCAATCCTCAATACTCAATCTTCAATCCTCAATACCCAATCCTCAATCTTCAATCGTCAATCCTCAACCCTCAATCCTCAATTCTCAATCTTCAATCCTCAATCCTCAGTCCTCAAACCTCAATCCCGAATCCTCAATCCTGAATCCTCAATCTTCAGCCCTCAGTCCTCAACAATCAGTTGTCAATCCCCAATCCTCAATAGAATATCCTCAATTCACCGTTCTCAATACTCATTACTCAATCTGCAATCTTCAGATCTCTATCCACAAACATCAACTCTCATCACTCAACCCTCAATACTCAGTCCCCAATCCTCAATCTTCAAACCTCAATCCTCAATCCTCAATCCTCAATCCTCAATCTTCAATCCTCAATACTCAATCTTCAATCCTCAATCCTCAATCCTCAATCCTCAATCCTCAATCCTCAATCCTCAATCCTCAATTCTCAATCCTCAATCCTCAATCCTCAGTCCTCAAACGTCAATTCTGAATCCTCAATCCTGAATCCTCAATCTTCAATCCTCAATCCCCAATCCTCAATCTTCAATCCTCAATCCTCAATCCTCAATCCTCAATCCTCAATCTTCAATCCTCAATACTCAATCTTCAATCATCGATCCTCAATCCTCAATCCTCGATCCTCAACCCTCAATCCTCAATCTTCAGTCCTCAATACTCAATCTGCAATCCTCAATCCCCAATCCTCAATCCTCAATCCTCATTCTACAATCCTCAATACCGAATCCACAATCTCCAATCCTCAATCCTCAATCCTCAATTCTCAATTCTGAATCCTCAATCCTCATACCTCGAACATCAATACTCAACCCTCAGTCCTCGTCCTCAATCCACAACCCTCAAACGTCAATCCTCAATCTTCAATCATCAATTTTCAATCTTCGTTCCTCAATCCTCAATCCTCAATCTTCAATCATCAATATACAACCTTCAGTCCTCAATCTTCAATACACAATCCTCGATCCTCAATCCTCAATGTTCAATCATCGATACCCAACCCTGAATGTTCAATCGTCAATCCTCAATACTCAATCCTCAATCCTCAATTCTCAATCCTCAATCCTCATTCTTCAATCCAACAATACCCAATCCTCATTCTTCAATCCAACAATACCCAATCCTCAATCTTCAATCCTCTATCCTCAATCCTCAATTCTCAATCCTCAATCCTCAGTCCTCAGTACTCAAACCTCAATCCTCAACCCTCAGCCCTCATCGTCAATGCTCAATCCTCAATCCTTAATCCTCAATCTTCAATCCTCAATCCTCAATCCTCAATCGTCAATCCTGAATTCTCAATCCTCAATCCTCAGTCCTCAGTCCTCAAACATCAATCCCCAACCCTCAGCCCTCATCCTCAATCCTCAATGCTCAATCCCCAATCTTCAATCCTCAATACTCAATCTTCGATCCTCAATCCTCAGTCCTCAAACCTCAATCCCGAATCCTCAATCCTGAATCCTCAATCTTCAGACCTCAGTCCTCAACAATCAGTTGTCAATCCCCAATCCTCAATAGAATATCCTCAATTCACAGTTTTCAATACTCATTACTCAACCTGCAATCTTCAGATCTCTATCCACAAACATCAATTCTCATCACTCAACCCTCAACACTCAGTCCCAAATCCGCAATCTTCGATCCTCAATCCTCAATCTTCAATCCTCCATACTCAACCTTGAATCCTCAATCCTCAATCCTCAATCTTCAATACGCAATCCTCAATCCTCAATCCTCAATCCTCAATCTTCAATCCTCAATACTCAATCTTCAATCCTCAATACCCAATCCTCAATCTTCAATCGTCAATCCTCAATCCTCATTTCTCAATCCTCAATCTTCAGTCCTCAGTCCTCAAACCTCAATTCCCAAACCTAAGCCCTCATCCTCAATCCTCAATACTCAACCCTCAATCCTCAAGCTTCAGTCCTCAATAATCAATCTTCTATCCTCAATCCTCAGTCCTCATACCTCAATTCTGAATCCTCAATCCTCAATCCTCAATCCTCAACCCTCAATCCTCAATCTTCAATCCTCAATACTCAATCTGCAATCCTCAATCCCCAATCCTCAATCCTGAATCCTCATTCTACAATCCTCAATACCGAATCCACAATCTCCAATCCTCAATCCTCAATCCTCAATTCTCAATCCTGAATCCTCAATCCTCATACCTCGAACATCAATACTCAACCCTCAGTCCTCGTCCTCAATCCAGAACCCTCAAACGTCAATCCTCAATCTTCAATCATCAATATTCAATCTTCGTTCCTCAATCCTCAATCCTCAATCTTCAATCCTCGATCCTCAATCCTCAATCCTCGATCCTCAACCCTCAATCCTCAATCTTCAATCCTCAATACTCAATCTGCAATCCTCAATCCCCAATCCTCAATCCTCAATCCTCATTCTACAATCCTCAATACCGAATCCACAATCTCCAATCCTCAATCCTCAATCCTCAATTCTCAATCCTGAATCCACAATCCTCATACCTCGAACATCAATACTCAACCCTCAGTCCTCGTCCTCAATCCACAACCCTCAAACGTCAATCCTCAATCTTCAATCACCAATATTCAATCTTCGTTCCTCAATCCTCAATCCTCAATCCTCATCCGTCAACCCTCAATGTTCAATCCTCAATACAGAATCCTCAATCTTCAATCCTCAATCCTCAATCCTCAGTCCTCAATCCTCAATCCTCGGTCCTCAAACCTCTATCCTGAATCCTCAATCCTGAATCCCCAACCTTCAGCACTGTGTCCTCAACAATCAGTCGTCAATACTCAATCCTCAATAGAATATCCTCAAATCACAGTTTTCAATACTCAATCCCCATTCTTCAATCTTTAAATCTCAATCCACAAACATCAATTCTCATCACTCAACCCTCAACACTCAGTCCTCAATCTTCTATCCTCAATCCTCAATCCTCAATCTTCAATCCGCAATACCCAATCCTCAATCTTCAATCCTCAATCCTCAATCCTCAATTCTCAATCCTCAATCCTCAGACCTCAGTTCACAAACCTCAATCCTCAATCCTCAGCCCTCTTCCTAAATCCTCAATCCTCAATCCTCAATCCTGAATCTTCAATCCTCAATACTCAATCTTCAATCCTCAATCCTCAGTCCTCAAACCTCAATTCTGAATCCTCAATCCTTAATCCTCATTCTTCAATCCTCAGTACCCAATCCTCAATCTTCAATCCTCAATCCTCAATCCTCAAATATCAATCCTCAATCCTCGATCCTCAGACCCCAAACATCAATACTCAACCCTCAGACCTCGTCCTCAATCCACAACCCTCAATCCTCAATCCTCAATCTTCAATCATCAATATGCAATCTTCAGTCCTCAATCCTCAATACTCAATCCTCAATCCTCAATCCTCATCCTTCAATCCTCAATACCCAATCCTCAATCTTCAATCCTCTATCCTCAAACCTCAATTCTCAATCCTCAATCCTCAGGCCTCAGTCCTCAAACCTCAGACCTTAACCCTCAGCCCTCATCGTCAATCCTCAATCCTCAATCCTTAATCCTCAATCTTCAATCTTCAATACTCAACCTTCAATCCTCAATCCTCAATCATCAATACTCAATCGTCAAT
The DNA here is from genome assembly GCF_051401765.1 of Calliopsis andreniformis. Classification (NCBI taxonomy): domain Eukaryota; kingdom Metazoa; phylum Arthropoda; class Insecta; order Hymenoptera; family Andrenidae; genus Calliopsis; species Calliopsis andreniformis. Next base: position 350,392 of record NW_027480702.1, on the reverse strand, counting down.
CCTCAACCCCCAATCCTCATTCTTCAATCCTCAATACTCAATCTTCAATCCTCAATACCCAATCCTCAATCTTCAATCCTCAATCCTCAATCCTCAATTCTCAATCCCTAATCCTCAATCTTCAATCCTCAATACTCAATCTTCAATCCTCAATACCCAATCCTCAATCTTCAATCGTCAATCCTCAACCCTCAATCCTCAATTCTCAATCTTCAATCCTCAATCCTCAGTCCTCAAACCTCAATCCCGAATCCTCAATCCTGAATCCTCAATCTTCAGCCCTCAGTCCTCAACAATCAGTTGTCAATCCCCAATCCTCAATAGAATATCCTCAATTCACCGTTCTCAATACTCATTACTCAATCTGCAATCTTCAGATCTCTATCCACAAACATCAACTCTCATCACTCAACCCTCAATACTCAGTCCCCAATCCTCAATCTTCAAACCTCAATCCTCAATCCTCAATCCTCAATACTCAATCTTCAATCCTCAATACTCAATCTTCAATCCTCAATCCTCAATCCTCAATCCTCAATCCTCAATCGTCAATCTTCAATCCTCAATACTCAATCTTCAACCTTCAATCCTCAATCCTCAATCCTCAATCCTCAATCCCCAATCCTCAATCCTCAATGCTCAATCTTCAATCCTCAATACTCAATCATCAATGCTCAATCCTCAAGCTTCAATCCCCAATCCGCAATACTCAATCCTCAATCCTCAAACCTCAATCCTCAATAAAATAACCTCAATCCTCAGTTTTCAATATTCAAACGTCAATCTTCAAGTCCTAATATACAAACAACAATTCTCAACACTCAATCGTGAACCCTCAGTCCCCAATCTTCAATCCTCAATAATCAGCCCTCAAACATCGAACCTCAATCCTCAATCCTCGATCATCAGTCCTCAACCCTCAATCCTCAATATTCAATCCTCAATCCTCAATCCTCAATGTTCAGTCCTCAATCCTCAGACCTCAACCCTCAGTCCTCAATCTTCAATTCTCAATCCTCAATCCTCAATCTTCAATCCTCAAACCTCAATCCTCAATCCTAATTCGACAATTCTCAATACCATATCCTCAATCTTAAATCCTCAATCCTCCATCCTCAATTCTCAATCCTCAATCCTCGATCCTCAGACCTCAGACATCAATACTCAACCCTCAGTCCTCGTCCTCAATCCACAACACTCAATCCTCAATCCTCAATCTTCAATCATCAATATACAACCTTCAGCCCTCAATCTTCAATACACAATCCTCCATCCTCAATCCTCAATGTTCAATCCGCGATACCCGACCCTGAATGTTCAATCGTCAATCCTCAATCCTCAATCCTCAATCCTCAATCCTCAATCCTCAATTCTCAATCCTCAATCGTCAATCTTCAATCCTCAATACTCAATCTTCAATCCTCAATACTCAATCCTCAATTCTCATTCCTCATTCTTCAATCGTCAATACCCAATCCTCAATCTTCAATCAACAATATACAATCTTCAGTCCTCTATCCTCAATACTCAATCCTCAATTCTCAATCCTCAATGTTCAATCCGCGATGCCCAATCCTCAATGTTCAATCCTCAATCCTCAATCCTCAAACCTCAACCCTCAACCCTCAACCCTCATCATCAATCCGCAATACTCAATCCTTAATCCTCAATCTTCAATCCTCAATACTCAATCTTCAATCCTCAATCCTCAATACTCAATCCTCAATCATCAATCCTCAATCGTCAGTCTTCAATCCTCAATACTCAATCTTCAATCCTCAACCCTCAATCCTCAATCCTCAATCCTCATTCTTCAATCCTCAATACCCAATCCCCAATCTTCAATCCTCAATCCTCAATCCTCAATTCTCAATCCTCAATCCTCAATCCTCAATCCTCAATCCTCAATCCTCAATCTTCAATCCTCAATACCCAATCCTCAATCTTCAGTCCTCAATCCTCAACCCTCAACACTCAATCCTCGATCCTCAGTCCTCAATCCTCAATCCTCAATTCACAATCCTCAATCCTCAATCCTCATCCTTCAATCCTCAATACCCAATCCTCAATCTTCAATACTCAATCCTCAATCCTCAATTCTCAATCCTCAAACCTCAGGCCTCAGTCCTCAAACCTCAATCCCCAACCCTCAGCCCTCATCGTCAATCCTCAATCCTCGATCCTCAATCCTCAATCCTCAATCTTCAATCCTCAATACTCAATCATCAATGCTCAATCCTCAAGCCTCAATCCCCAATCCGCAATACTCAATCCTCAATCCTCAAACCTCAATCCTCAATAAAATAACCTCAATCCTCTGCTTTCAATATTCAAACATCAATCTTCAAGTCCTAATATACAAACAACAATTCTCAACACTCAATCGTGAACCCTAAGTCCCCAATCTTCAATCCTCAATAATCAGCCCTCAAACATCGAACCTCAATACTCAATCATCAATCCTCAGTCCTCAACCCTCAATCCTCAATATTCAATCCTCAATCCTCAATCCTCAATGTTCAGTCCTCAATCCTCGGACCTCAACGCTCAGTCCTCAATCTTCAATCCTCAATCCTCAATCCTCAATCTTCAATCCTCAATCCTCAATCCTCAATCCTCATACTACAATCCTCAATACCATATCCTCAATCCTCAATTTTCAATCCTCATTCTTCAATCCTCAATACCCAATACTCAATCTTCAATCCTCAATCCTCAACCCTCAATCCTCAATTCTCAATCCTCAATCCTCTGTCCTCAGTCCTCAAACCTCAATCCTCAACCCTCAGCCCTCATCGTCAATCCTCAATCTTCAATCCTCAATCCTCAATCTTCAATGCTCAATACTCAATCTTCAATCCTCAATCCTCAATTCTCAATCCTGAACCCTCAATCTTCGGCCCTCAGTCCTCAACAATCAGTTGTCAATCCTCAATCCTCAATAGAATATCCACAGTTCAGAGTTTTCAATACGCAATACTCAATCTGCAATCTTCAAAACTCTATCCACAAACATCAATTCTCATCACTCAAACCTCAACACTCAGTCCCCAATCCTCAATCTTCAATCCTCAATCCGCAGACCTCAAACATCAATATTCAACCCTTAGTCCTCGTCCTCAATCCACAAACCTGAATCCTCAATCCTCAATCTTCAATCATCAATATTCAATCTTCAATCCTCAATCCTCAATCCTCAATCCTCAATCCTCAATTCTCAATCCTCAATCCGCAGACCTCAAACATCAATATTCAACCCTTAGTCCTCGTCCTCAACCCACAACCCTCAATCCTCAATCCTCAATCTTCAATCATCAATATTCAATCTTCAATCCTCAATCCTCAATACTCAATCCTCAATCCTCAATCCTCAATTCTCAATCTTTAATCCTCAATCCTCAATCCTCAATCCTCAACCCTCAATCCTCAATCCTCAATACTCAATCTTCAATCCGCAATCCTCAGTCCTCAATCTTCAATCCTCAATCCTCAATCCTCAATACTCGATCCTCAATCCCCATTCTTCAATCCTCAATACCCAATGCTCAATCCTCAATCCTCAATCCTCAATCCTCAATCTTCAATCCTCTATCCTCAACACTCAGTCCCCAATCCCCAATCTTCAATCCTCAATCCTCAATCCTCAATCCTCAATCCTCAATCCTCAGTCATCAAACCTCAATCCTGAATCCTCAATCCTGAATCCCCAACCTTCAGCCCTGAGTCCTCAACAATCAGTTGTCAATCCTCAATCCTCAATAGAATATCCTCAATTCACAGTTTTCAATACTCAATACACAATCTGCAATCTTCGGATCTCTATCCACAAACATCACCTCTCATCACTCAACCCTCAATACTCAGTCCCCAATCCTCAATCTTCAAACCGCAACGCTCAATCCTCAACCCTCAATCATCAATCCTCAATCCTCAACACTCAGCCCTCATCGTCAATCCTCAATCCTCAATACTCAATCCTCAACCTTCAATCTTCAATACTCAATCTTCAACCCTCAATCCTCAATCCTCAATCCTCAATCCTCAAACTTCAATTCTCAATACTCAATCTTCAATCCTCGATCCTCAATCCTCAATCCTCAATCCTCAATCCTCAATCCTCAATCCTCAATCTTCAATCCTCAATACTCAATCTGCAATCCTCAATCCCCAATCCTCAATCCTCAATCCTCATTCCTCAATCCTCAATACCGAATCCTCAATCTTCAATCCTCAATCCTCAATCCTCAATTATCAATCCTGAATCCTCAATCCTCAGTCTTCAAACCTCAATCCCGAATCCTCAATCCTGAATCCTCAATCTTCAGCCCTCAGTCCTCAACAATCGGTTGTCAATCCCCAATCCTCAGTAGAATATCCTCAATTCACAGTTTTCAATTCTCATTACTCAATCTGCAATCTTCAGATCTCTATCCACAAACATCAATGCTCATCACTCAACCCTCAATACTCAGTCCCCAATCCTCAATCTTCAAACCTCAATTCACAATCCTCAATCCTCAATTCTCAATCTTCAATCCTCAATACTCAATCTTCAATCCTCAACCCTCAATCCTCAATACTCAACCATCAAACCTCAACCCTCAGTCCTCAAACCTCAATTCTGAATCCTCAACCCTGAATCCTCAATCTTCGGCCCTCAGTCCTCAACAATCAGATGTCAATCCTCAATCCTCAATAGAATATCCTCAATTCACAGCTTTCAATACACAATACTCAATCTGCAATCTTCAAACCTCTATCCACAAACATCAATTCTCATCACACAACACTCAACACTCAGTCCTCAATGTAGAATCCTCAATCCTCAATCCTCAATCCCCAATCGTCAATCTTCAATCCTCAATACTCGATCTTCAATCCTCAATCCTCAATCCTCAATCCTCAGTCCTCATTCTTCAATCCTCAATAGCCAATCCTCAATCATCAATCCTCAATCCTCAATCCTCAATTCTCAATCCTCAATCCTCAATTTTCAATCCTCATTCTTCAATCCTCAATACCCAATACACAATCTTCAATCCTCAACCCTCAATCCTCAGTTCTCAATCCTCAATCCTCAGTCCTCGGTCCTCAAACCCCAATTCCGAATCCTCAATACTGAATCCTCAATCTTTGGCCCTCAGTCCTCAACAATCAGTTGTCAATCCTCAATCGTCAATAGAATATCCTCAGTTCAGAGTTTTCAATACGCAATACACAATCTTCAATCTTCAAATCTCTATCCACGAACATCAATTCTCATCACTCAACACTCAACACTCAGTCCCAAATCCGCAATCTTCAATCCTCAATACTCAGTCCTCAATCCTCAACCTTCAATACACAATACCCAATCCTCAATCTTCAATCCTCAATCCACAATCCTCAATCTTCAATCCTCAATCCTCAGTCCTCAAACCTCAATCCTGAATCCTCAATCCTGAACCCTCAATCTTCGGCCCTCAGTCCTCAACAATCAGTTGTCAATCCTCAATCCTCAATAGAATATCCACAGTTCAGAGTTTTCAATATGCAATACTCAATCTGCAATCTTCAAAACTCTATCCACAAACATCAATTCTCATCACTCAAACCTCAACACTCAGTCCCCAATCCTCAATCTTCAATCCTCAATCCGCAGACATCAAACATCAATATTCAACCCTTAGTCCTCGTCCTCAATCCACAACTCTCAATCCTCAATCCTCAATCTTCAATCATCAATATTCAATCTTCAATCCTCAATCCTCAATCCTCAATTCTCAATCCTCAATCCGCAGACCTCAAACATCAATATTCAACCCTTAGTCCTCGTCCTCAATCCACAACACTCAATCCTCAATCCTCAAGCTTCAATCATCAATATTCAATCTTCAATCCTCAATCCTCAATCCACAATCCTCAATCCTCAATTCTCAATAATTAATCCTCAATCCGCAATCCTCAACCCTCAATCTTCCATCCTCCATCCTCAATCCTCAATACTCTATCCTCAATCCCCATTCTTCAATCCTCAATACCCAATGCTCAATCCTCAATCCTCAATCCTCAATCCTCAATCTTCAATCCTCTGTCCTCAACACTCAGTCCCCAATCCTCAATCTTCAATCCTCAATCCTCAATCCTCAATCCTCAATCCTCAATCCTCAATCCTCAGTCCTCAAACCTCAATCCTGAATCCTCAATCCTGAATCCCGACATTCGGCCCTGAGTCCTCAACAATCAGTTGTCAATCCTCAATCCACAATAGAATATCATCAATTCACAGTTTTCAATACTCAATACTCAATCTGCAATCTTCGGATCTCTATCCACAAACATCACTTCTCATCACTCAACCCTCAATACTCAGTCCCCAATCCTCAATCTTCAAACCGCAACGCTCAATCCTCAACCCTCAATCATCAATCCTCAATCCTCAACACTCAGCCCTCATTGTCAATCCTCAATCCTCAATACTCAATCCTCAACCTTCAATCTTCAATACTCAACCTTCAATACTCAATCCTCAATCCTCAATCCTCAATCCTCAAACTTCAGTTCTCTATACCCAATCTTCAATCCTCGATCCTCAATCCTCAATCCTCAATCCTCAAACCTCAATCCTCAATCCTCAATCTTCAATCCTCAATACTCAATCTGCAATCCTCAATCCCCAATCCTCAATCCTCAATCCTCATTCCTCAATCCTCAATACCGAATCGTCAATCTTCAATCCTCAGTCCTCAATCCTCAATTCTCAATCCTGAATCCTCAATCCTCATACCTCAAACATCAATACTCAACCCTCAGCCCTCGTCCTCAATCCACAACCCTCAAACCTCAATCCTCAATCTTCAATCATCAATATTCAATCTTCGATCCTCAATACTCAATCCTCAATCCTCATCCGTCAATCCTCAATGTTCAATCCTCAATACACAATCCTCAATCTTCAATCCTCAATCCTTCATCCTCCATCCTCAATCCTCAATCCTCAGTCCTCAAACCTCAATCCTGAATCCTCAATCCTCAATCCTCAATCCTCGATCCTCAATCTTCAATCCTCAGTCCCAAATACTCAATCTTCAATCCTCAATCCTCAACCCTCAAACTTCAATCCTCAATACTCAATCTTCAATCCTCAATCCTCAATTCTCAATCCTCAATCCTCATTCTTCAATCCTCAATGTCCAATCCTCAATCTTCAATCCTCAATCCTCAATCCTCAATTCTCAATCCTGAATCCAGATTCCTCGTACTTCAAACATCAATACTCAGCCCTCAGTCCTCGTCCTCAATCCACAAACCTCAATCCTCAATCCTCAATCTACAATCATCAATATTCCATCTTCAATCCTCAATCCTCAATCCTCAATCCCCAATGTTCAATCCGCAATACCCAATCCTCAACCTTCAAACCTCAATCCTCAATCCTCAATCCTCAATCCTCAATCCTCAATCCCCAGTCCTCAAACCTCAATCCTGAGCCCTCAATCCTGAATCCTCAATCTTCAGCCCTCAGTCCTCAACAATCAGTTGTCAATCCTCAATCCTCAATAGAATATCATCAATTCACAGCTTTCAATACTCAATACTCAACCTCCAATCTTCAAACCTCTATCCACAAACATCAATTCTCATCACTCAACCCTCAACACTCAGTCCCCAATCCTCTATCTTCAATCCTCTATCCTCAACACTCAGTCCCCAATCCTCAATCTTCAATCCTCAATCCTCAATCCTCAATCCTCAATACTCAATCCTCAGCCCTCAAACCTCAATCCTGAATCCTCAATCCTGAATCCCCAACTTTCAGCACTGAGTCCTCAACAATCAGTTGTCAATCCTCAATCCTCAATAGAATATCCTCAGTTCACAGTTTTCAATACTCAATACTCAATCTGCAATCTTCAGATCTCTACCCACAAACATCAATTCTCATCACTCAACCCTCAATACTCAGTCCCCAATCCTCAATCTTCAAACCGCAACCCACAATCCTCAAGACCCAATCCTCATCCTTCAATCCTCAATACCCAATCCTCAATCTTCAATCCTCGATCCTCAATCCTCAATCCTCAATCCTCAATCCTCGATCCTCAATCTTCAATCCTCAGTCCCAAATCCTCAGTATTCAATCCTCAATCCTCAACCCACAATCTTCAATCCTCAATACTCAATCTTCAATCCTCAATCCTCAATCCTCAATCCTCAATCCACATTCTTCAATCCTCAATTCCCAATCCTCAATCTTCAATCCTCAATCCTCAATCCTCATTTCTCAACCCTGAATCCTCAATCCTCATACTTCAAACATCAATACTCAACCCTCAGCCCTCGTCCTCAATCACAACCCTCAATCCTCAATCCTCAATCTTCAATCATCAATATTCAATCTTCAATCCTCAATCCTCAATCCTCATACCTCAATCCTCAACCCTCAATGTTCTATCCCCAATACCCAATCCTCAATCTTCAATCCTCAATCCTCAATCCTCAATCCTCAATCCTCAATCCTCAATCCTCAGCCCTCAAACCTCAATCCTGAATCCTCAATCCTGAATCCTCAATCTTCAGCCCTCAGTCCTCAACAATCAGCTGTCAATCCTCAATCCTCAATAGGATATCATCAATTAACAGCTTTCAATACTCAATACTCAACCTGCAATCTTCAAATCTCTATCCACAAACATCAATTCTCATCACTCAACCCTCAACACTCAGTCCCCAATCCTCAATCTTCAAACCGCAACGCTCAATCCTCAATCCTCAATCATCAATCCTCAATCGTCAATCTTCAATCCTCAATACTCAATATTCAATCCTCAATCCTCAACCCTCAAGACCCAATCCTCATTCTTCAATCCTCAATACCCAATCCTCAATCTTCAATCCTCGATCGTCAATCCTCAATCCTCAATCCTCAATCCTCGATCCTCAATCTTCAATCCTCAATCCTCAAGCCTCAGCCCTCATCCTCAATCCTCAATCCTCAATCCTCAATCCTCAATCTTCAATCCTCTATACTCAATCTTCAATCCTCCATCCTCAGCCCTCAAACGTCAATCCTGAATCCTCAATCCTGAATCATCAATCTTCAGCCCTCAGTCCTCAACAATCTGTTGTCAATCCTCAATCCTCAATAGAATATCATCAATTCACAGCTTTCAATACCCAATACTCAACCTGCAATCTTCAAATCTCTATCCACAGTCGTCAATTCTCATCACTCAACCCTCAACACTCAGTCCCCAATCCTCAATCTTCAATCCTCAATCCTCAACACTCAGTACCCAATCCTCAATCTCCAATCCTGAATACTCAATCTTCAATCCTCAATCCTCAATCCTCAATCCTCAATCCCCATTCTCCAACCCTCAATACCCAATCCCCAATCTTCAATCCTCAATCCCCAATCATGCATTCTCAATCCTCAATCCTCAGTCCTCAGTCCTCAAACCTCAATCCTCAACCCTCAGCCCTCAACCTCAATCCTCAATCCTCAATCCTCAATCCTCAATCTTCAATCCTCAATACTCGATCTTCAATCCTCAATCCTCAGTCCTCAAACCTCAATCCCGAATCCTCAATCCTGAATCCTCAATCTTCAGCCCTCAGTCCTCAACAATCTGTTGTCAATCCTCAATCCTCAATAGAATATCATCAATTCACAGCTTTCAATACCCAATACTCAACGTGCAATCTTCAAATCTCTATCCACAGTCGTCAATTCTCATCACTCAACCCTCAACACTCAGTCCCCAATCCTCAATCTTCAATCCTCAAAATCTCAATAATTAATCCTCAATCCGCAATCCTCAACCCTCAATCTTCCATCCTCCATCCTCAATCCTCAATACTCTATCCTCAATCCCCATTCTTCAATCCTCAATACCCAATGCTCAATCCTCAATCCTCGATCCTCAATCCTCAATCTTCAATCCTCTGTCCTCAACACTCAGTCCCCAATCCTCAATCTTCAATCCTCAATCCTCAATCCTCAATCCTCAATCCTCAATCCTCAATCCTCAGTCCTCAAACCTCAATCCTGAATCCTCAATCCTGAATCCCCGACCTTCGGCCCTGAGTCCTCAACAATCAGTTGTCAATCCTCAATCCACAATAGAATATCATCAATTCACAGTTTTCGATACTCAATACTCAGTCTGCAATCTTCGGATCTCTATCCACAAACATCACTTCTCATCACTCAACCCTCAATACTCAGTCCCCAATCCTCAATCTTCAAACCGCAACGCTCAATCCTCAACCCTCAATCATCAATCCTCAATCCTCAACACTCAGCCCTCATTGTCAATCCTCAATCCTCAATACTCAATCCTCAACCTTCAATCTTCAATACTCAACCTTCAATACTCAATCCTCAATCCTCAATCCTCAATCCTCAAACTTCAGTTCTCTATACCCAATCTTCAATCCTCGATCCTCAATCCTCAATCCTCAATCCTCAAACCTCAATCCTCAATCCTCAATCTTCAATCCTCAATACTCAATCTGCAATCCTCAATCCCCAATCCTCAATCCTCAATCCTCATTCCTCAATCCTCAATACCGAATCGTCAATCTTCAATCCTCAGTCCTCAATCCTCAATTCTCAATCCTGAATCCTCAATCCTCATACCTCAAACATCAATACTCAACCCTCAGCCCTCGTCCTCAATCCACAACCCTCAAACCTCAATCCTCAATCTTCAATCATCAATATTCAATCTTCGATCCTCAATACTCAATCCTCAATCCTCATCCGTCAATCCTCAATGTTCAATCCTCAATACACAATCCTCAATCTTCAATCCTCAATCCTTCATCCTCCATCCTCAATCCTCAATCCTCAGTCCTCAAACCTCAATCCTGAATCCTCAATCCTCAATCCTCAATCCTCGATCCTCAATCTTCAATCCTCAGTCCCAAATACTCATCTTCAATCCTCAATCCTCAACCCTCAACCTTCAATCCTCAATACTCAATCTTCAATCCTCAATCCTCAATTCTCAATCCTCAATCCTCATTCTTCAATCCTCAATGTCCAATCCTCAATCTTCAATCCTCAATCCTCAATCCTCAATTCTCAATCCTGAAACCAGATTCCTCGTACTTCAAACATCAATACTCAGCCCTCAGTCCTCGTCCTCAATCCACAAACCTCAATCCTCAATCCTCAATCTACAATCATCAATATTCCATCTTCAATCCTCAATCCTCAATCCTCAAACCTCAATCCTCAATCCCCAATGTTCAATCCGCAATACCCAATCCTCAATCTTCAAACCTCAATCCTCAATCCTCAATCCTCAATCCTCAATCCTCAATCCCCAGTCCTCAAACCTCAATCCTGAGCCCTCAATCCTGAATCCTCAATCTTCAGCCCTCAGTCCTCAACAATCAGTTGTCAATCCTCAATCCTCAATAGAATATCATCAATTCACAGCTTTCAATACTCAATACTCAACCTCCAATCTTCAAATCTCTATCCACAAACATCAATTCTCATCACTCAACCCTCAACACTCAGTCCCCAATCCTCTATCTTCAATCCTCTATCCTCAACAGTCAGTCCCCAATCCTCAATCTTCAATCCTCAATCCTCAATCCTCAATCCTCAATCCTCAATCCTCAGCCCTCAAACCTCAATCCTGAATCCTCAATCCTGAATCCTCAATCTTCAGCCCTCAGTCCTCAACAATCAGCTGTCAATCCTCAATCCTCAATAGGATATCATCAATTAACAGCTTTCAATACTCAATACTCAACCTGCAATCTTCAAATCTCTATCCACAAACATCAATTCTCATCACTCAAACCTCAATACTCAGTCCCCAATCTTCAATCTTCAAACCTCAATCCTCAATACTCAATCGTCAATCCTCAATCTTCAATCCTCAATAATCAATCTTCAATCCTCAACCCTCAACCCTCAATCCTCAATCATCAATCCTCAATCCTCAATCCTCAATCCTCAATCCTCAATCGTCAATCTTCAATCCTCAATCCTTAATTCTCAATCATCAGTCCCCAAAACCTCAATCCTCAATCTTCAATCCTCAATACTCAATCTTCAATCCTCAATCCTCAGTCCTCAAACCTCAATTCCGAATCCTCAATCCTGTATCCTCAATCGTCGGCCCTCAGTCCTCAACAATCAGTTGTCAATCCTCAATCCTGAATAGAATATCCTCAGTTCAGAGTTTTCAATACGCAATACTCAATCTGCAATCTTCAAATCTCTATCCACAATCATCAATTCTCATCACTCATCCCTCAACACTCAGTCCCAAATCCGCAATCTTCAATCCTCAATCCTCAATCCTCAGTCCTCAATCCTCAATCTTCAATCCTCAATACTCAATCTTCAATCCTCAATCCTCAATCCTCAATATTCATTCCTCAATACTCAATCCTCAATCCTCAATCCTCATTCTTCAATCCTCAATACCCAATCCTCAATCTTCAATCCTCAATCCTCAATCCTCAATTCTCAATCCTCAATCCTCAGGCCTCAGTCCTCAAACCTCAATCCCCAACCCTCAGCCCTCATCGTCCATCCTCAATCCTCAATCCTTAATCCTCAATCTTCAATCCTCAATACTCAACCTTCAATCCTCAATCCTCAATTCTCAATCCTCAATACTCAATCCTGAATCGTCAAGCCTCAATCCCCAATCCTCAATCTTCAATACTCAATCCTCAATTCTCAATCCTCAATCCTCAATCTTCAATCCTCAATACTCAATCTTCAATCCTCAATCCTCAATACTCAATCCCCAATCCTCAATCCTCAATCCTCAATCTTCAATCCTCAATACTCAATCATCAATGCTCAATCCTCAAGCTTCAATCCCCAATCCGCAATACTCAATCCTCAATCCTCAAACCTCAATCCTCAATAAAATAACCTCAATCCTCAGCTTTCAATATTCAAACGTCAATCTTCAAGTCCTAATATACAATCAACAATTCTCAACACTCAATCGTGAACCCTAAGTCCCCAATCTTCAATCCTCAATAATCAGCCCTCAAACATCGAACCTCAATACTCAATCATCAATCCTCAGTCCTCAACCCTCATCCTCAATATTCAATCCTCAATCCTCAATCCTCAATGTTCAGTCCTCAATCCTCGGACCTCAACGCTCAGTCCTCAATCTTCATTCCTCAATCCTCAATCCTCAATCTTCAATCCTCAATCCTCAATCCTCAATCCTCATACTACAATCCTCAATACCATATCCTCAATCCTCAATTTTCAATCCTCATTCTTCAATCCTCCATACCCAATACTCAATCTTCAATCCTCAATCCTCAACCCTCAATCCTCAATTCTCAATCCTCAATCCTCTGTCCTCAGTCCTCAAACCTCAATCCTCAACCCTCAGCCCTCATCGTCAATCCTCAATCTTCAATCCTCAATCCTCAACCTTCAATGCTCAATACTCAATCTTCAATCCTCAATCCTCAATTCTCAATCCTGAACCCTCAATCTTCGGCCCTCAGTCCTCAACAATCAGTTGTCAATTCTCAATCCTCAATAGAATATCCTCAATTCACAGTTTTCAATACTCAATACACAATCTGCAATCTTCGGATCTCTATCCACAAACATCACTTCTCATCACTCAACCCTCAATACTCAGTCCCCAATCCTCAATCTTCAAACCGCAACGCTCAATCCTCAACCCTCAATCATCAATCCTCAATCCTCAACACTCAGCCCTCATCGTCAATCCTCAATCCTCAATACTCAATCCTCAACCTTCAATCTTCAATACTCAATCTTCAATCCTCAATCCTCAATCCTCAATCCTCAATCCGCAAACTTCAATTCTCAATACTCAATCTTCAATCCTCGATCCTCAATCCTCACTCCTCAATCCTCAATCCTCAATCCTCAATCCTCAACCTTCAATCCTCAATACTCAATCTGCAATCCTCAATCCCCAATCCTCAATCCTCAATCCTCATTCCTCAATCCTCAATACCGAATCCTCAATCTTCAATCCTCAATCCTCAATCCTCAATTCTCAATCCTGAATCCTCAATCCTCAGTCTTCAAACCTCAATCCCGAATCCTCAATCCTGAATCCTCAATCTTCAGCCCTCAGTCCTCAACAATCGGTTGTCAATTCCCAATCCTCAGTAGAATATCCTCAATTCACAGTTTTCAATTCTCATTACTCAATCTGCAATCTTCAGATCTCTATCCACAAACATCAATTCTCATCACTCAACCCTCAATACTCAGTCCCCAATCCTCAATCTTCAAACCTCAATTCACAATCCTCAATCCTCAATTCTCAATCTTCAATCCTCAATACTCAATCTTCAATCCTCAACCCTCAATCCTCAATACTCAACCATCAAACCTCAACCCTCAGTCCTCAAACCTCAATTCTGAATCCTCAACCCTGAATCCTCAATCTTCGGCCCTCAGTCCTCAACAATCAGATGTCAATCCTCAATCCTCAATAGAATATCCTCAATTCACAGCTTTCAATACTCAATACTCAATCTGCAATCTTCAAACCTCTATCCGACAAAATCAATTCTCATCACACAACACTCAACACTCAGTCCTCAATGTTGAATCCTCAATCCTCAATCCTCAATCCCCAATCGTCAATCTTCAATCCTCAATACTCGATCTTCAATCCTCAATCCTCAGTCCTCAATCCTCAGTCCTCATTCTTCAATCCTCAATACCAATCCTCAATCATCAATCCTCAATCCTCAATCCTCAATTCTCAATCCTCAATCGTCAATTTTCAATCCTCATTCTTCAATCCTCAATACCCAATACACAATCTTCAATCCTCAACCCTCAATCCTCAGTTCTCAATCCTCAATCCTCAGTCCTCGGTCCTCAAACCCCAATTCCGAATCCTCAATACTGAATTCTCAATCTTTGGCCCTCAGTCCTCAACAATCAGTTGTCAATCCTCAATCGTCAATAGAATATCCTCAGTTCAGAGTTTTCAATACGCAATACACAATCTTCAATCTTCAAATCTCTATCCACGAACATCAATTCTCATCACTCAACACTCAACACTCAGTCCCAAATCCGCAATCTTCAATCCTCAATACTCAGTCCTCAATCCTCAACCTTCAATACACAATACCCAATCCTCAATCTTCAATCCTCAATCCACAATCCTCAATCTTCAATCCTCAATCCTCAGTCCTCAAACCTCAATCCTGAATCCTCAATCCTGAACCCTCAATCTTCGGCCCTCAGTCCTCAACAATCAGTTGTCAATCCTCAATCCTCAATAGAATATCCACAGTTCAGAGTTTTCAATATGCACTACTCAATCTGCAATCTTCAAAACTCTATCCACAAACATCAATTCTCATCACTCAAACCTCAACACTCAGTCCCCAATCCTCAATCTTCAATCCTCAATCCGCAGACCTCAAACATCAATATTCAACCCTTAGTCCTCGTCCTCAATCCACAACTCTCAATCCTCAATCCTCAATCTTCAATCATCAATATTCAATCTTCAATCCTCAATCCTCAATCCTCAATTCTCAATCCTCAATCCGCAGACCTCAAACATCAATATTCAACCCTTAGTCCTCGTCCTCAATCCACAACACTCAATCCTCAATCCTCAAGCTTCAATCATCAATATTCAATCTTCAATCCTCAATCCTCAATCCTCAATCCTCAATCCTCAATTCTCAATAATTAATCCTCAATCCGCAATCCTCAATCCTCAATCTTCCATCCTCCATCCTCAATCCTCAATACTCTATCCTCAATCCCCATTCTTCAATCCTCAATACCCAATGCTCAATCCTCAATCCTCAATCCTCAATCCTCAATCTTCAATCCTCTGTCCTCAACACTCAGTCCCCAATCCTCAATCTTCAATCCTCAATCCTCAATCCTCAATCCTCAGTCCTCAATCCTCAATCCTCAGTCCTCAAACCTCAATCCTGAATCCTCAATCCTGAATCCCCAACCTTCGGCACTGAGTCCTCAACAATCAGTTGTCAATCCTCAATCCACAATAGAATATCATCAATTCACAGTTTTCAATACTCAATACTCAATCTGCAATCTTCGGATCTCTATCCACAAACATCACTTCTCACCACTCAACCCTCAATACTCAGTCCCCAATCCTCAATCTTCAAACCGCAACGCTCAATCCTCAACCCTCAACCATCAATCCTCAATCCTCAACACTCAGCCCTCATTGTCAATCCTCAATCCTCTATACTCAATCCTCAACCTTCAATCTTCAATACTCAATCTTCAATACACAATCCTCAATCCTCAATCCTCAATCCTCAAACTTCAGTACTCTATACTCAATCTTCAATCCTCGATCCTCAATCCTCAATCCTCAATCCTCAAACCTCAATCCTCAATCCTCAATCCTCAATCCTCAATACTCAATCTGCAATCCTCAATCCCCAATTCTCAATCCCGAATCCTCATTCCTCAATCCTCAATACCGAATCGTCAATCTTCAATCCTCAATCCTCAATCCTCAATTCTCAATCCTGAATCCTCAATCCTCATACCTCAAACATCAATACTCAACCCTCAGCCCTCGTCCTCAATCCACAACCCTCAAACCTCAATCCTCAATCTTCAATCATCAATATTCAATCTTCGATCCTCAATACTCAATCCTCAATCCTCATCCGTCAATCCTCAATGTTCAATCCTCAATACACAATCCTCAATCTTCAATCCTCAATCCTTCATCCTCCATCCTCAATCCTCAATCCTCAGTCCTCAAACCTCAATCCTGAATCCTCAATCCTCAATCCTCAATCCTCGATCCTCAATCTTCAATCCTCAGTCCCAAATACTCAATCTTCAATCCTCAATCCTCAACCCTCAACCTTCAATCCTCAATACTCAATCTTCAATCCTCAATCCTCAATTCTCAATCCTCAATCCTCATTCTTCAATCCTCAATGTCCAATCCTGAATCTTCAATCCTCAATCCTCAATCCTCAATTCTCAATCCTGAATCCAGATTCCTCGTACTTCAAACGTCAATACTCAGCCCTCAGTCCTCGTCCTCAATCCACAAACCTCAATCCTCAATCCTCAATCTTCAATCATCAATATTCCATCTTCAATCCTCAATCCTCAATCCTCAAACCTCAATCCTCAATCCCCAATGTTCAATCCGCAATACCCAATCCTCAATCTTCAAACCTCATTCCTCAATCCTCAATCCTCAATACTCAATCCTCAATCGTCAGTCCTCAAACCTCAATCCTGAGCCCTCAATCCTGAATCCTCAATCTTCAGCCCTCAGTCCTCAACAATCAGTTGTCAATCCTCAATCCTCAATAGAATATCATCAATTCACAGCTTTCAATACTCAATACTCAACCTCCAATCTTCAAATCTCTATCCACAAACATCAATTCTCATCACTCAACCCTCAACACTCAGTCCCCAATCCTCTATCTTCAATCCTCTATCCTCAACACTCAGTTCCCAATCCTCAATCTTCAATCCTCAATCCTCAATCCTCAATCCTCAATACTCAATCCTCAGTCCTCAAACCTCAATCCTGAATCCTCAATCCTGAATCCCCAACTTTCAGCCCTGAGTCCTCAACAATCAGTTGTCAATCCTCAATCCACAATAGAATATCCTCAATTCACAGTTTTCAATACTCAATACTCAATCTGCAATCTTCAGATCTCTATCCACAAACATCAATTCTCATCACTCAACCCTCAATACTCAGTCCCCAATCCTCAATCTTCAAACCGCAACCCACAATCCTCAAGACCCAATCCTCATTCTTCAATCCTCAATACCCAATCCTCAATCCTCAATCCTCAATCCTCAATCCTCAATCCTCAATCCTCGATCCTCAATCTTCAATCCTCAGTCCCAAATCCTCAATATTCAATCCTCAATCCTCAACCCACAATCTTCAATCCTCAATACTCAATCTTCAATCCTCAATCCTCAATCCTCAATCCTCAATCCACATTCTTCAATCCTCAATACCCAATCCTCAATCTTCAATCCTCAAACCTCAATCCTCATTTCTCGATCCTGAATCCTCAATCCTCATACTTCAAACATCAATACTCAACCCTCAGCCCTCGTCCTCAATCCACAACCCTCAATCCTCAATCCTCAATCTTCAATCATCAATATTCAATCTTCAATCCTCAATCCTCAATCCTCATACCTCAATCCTCAACCCTCAATGTTCTATCCCCAATACTCAATCTTCAATCCTCAATCCTCAAACCACAATCCTCAATCCTCAATTCTCAATCCTCAATCCTCTGTCCTCAGTCCTCAGACCTCAATCCTCAACCCTCAGCCCTCATCGTCAATCCTCAATCTTCAATCCTCAATCCTCAATCTTCAATGCTCAATACTCAATCTTCAATCCTCAATCCTCAATTCTCAATCCTGAACCCTCAATCTTCGGCCCTCAGTCCTCAACAATCAGTTGTCAATCCTCAATCCTCAATAGAATATCCACAGTTCAGAGTTTCAATACGCAATACTCAATCTGCAATCTTCAAAACTCTATCCACAAACATCAATTCTCATCACTCAAACCTCAACAGTCAGTCCCCAATCCTCAATCTTCAATCCTCAATCCGCAGACCTCAAACATCAATATTCAACCCTTAGTCCTCGTCCTCAATCCACAACCCTCAATCCTCAATCCTCAATCTTCAATCATCAATATTCAATCTTCAATCCTCAATCCTCAATCCTCAATCCTCAATCCTCAATTCTCAATCCTCAATCCGCAGACCTCAAACATCAATATTCAACCCTTAGTCCTTGTCCTCAACCCACAACCCTCAATCCTCAATCCTCAATCTTCAATCATCAATATTCAATCTTCAATCCTCAATCCTCAATACTCAATCCTCAATCCTCAATCCTCAATTCTCAATCTTTAATCCTCAATCCTCAATCCTCAATCCTCAACACTCAATCCTCAATCCTCAATACTCAATCTTCAATCCGCAATCCTCAATCCTCAATCTTCAATCCTCAATCCTCAATCCTCAATACTCAATCCTCAATCCCCATTCTTCAATCCTCAATACCCAATGCTCAATCCTCAATCCTCAATCCTCAATCCTCAATCTTCAATCCTCTATCCTCAACACTCAGTCCCCAATCCCCAATCTTCAATCCTCAATCCTCAATCCTCAATCCTCAATCCTCAATCCTCAGTCATCAAACCTCAATCCTGAATCCTCAATCCTGAATCCCCAACCTTCAGCCCTGAGTCCTCAACAGTCAGTTGTCAATCCTCAATCCTCAATAGAATATCCTCAATTCACAGTTTTCAATACTCAATACACAATCTGCAATCTTCGGATCTCTATCCACAAACATCACTTCTCATCACTCAACCCTCAATACTCAGTCCCCAATCCTCAATCTTCAAACCGCAACGCTCAATCCTCAACCCTCAATCATCAATCCTCAATCCTCAACACTCAGCCCTCATCGTCAATCCTCAATCCTCAATACTCAATCCTCAACCTTCAATCTTCAATACTCAATCTTCAATCCTCAATCCTCAATCCTCAATCCTCAAACTTCAATTCTCAATACTCAATCTTCAATCCTCGATCCTCAATCCTCAATCCTCAATCCTCAATCCTCAATCCTCAATCCTCAATCTTCAATCCTCAATACTCAATCTGCAATCCTCAATCCCCAATCCTCAATCCTCAATCCTCATTCCTCAATCCTCAATACCGAATCCACAATATTCAATCCTCAATCCTCAATCCTCAATTCTCAATCCTGAATCCTTAATCCTCAGTCTTCAAACCTCAATCCCGAATCCTCAATCCTGAATCCTCAATCTTCAGCCCTCAGTCCTCAACAATCGGTTGTCAATCCCCAATCCTCAGTAGAATATCCTCAATTCACAGTTTTCAATTCTCATTACTCAATCTGCAATCTTCAGATCTCTATCCACAAACATCAATTCTCATCACTCAACCCTCAATACTCAGTCCCCAATCCTCAATCTTCAATCCTCAATCCGCAGACCTCAAACATCAATATTCAACCCTTAGTCCTCGTCCTCAATCCACAACTCTCAATCCTCAATCCTCAATCTTCAATCATCAATATTCAATCTTCAATCCTCAATCCTCAATCCTCAATTCTCAATCCTCAATCCGCAGACCTCAAACATCAATATTCAACCCTTAGTCCTCGTCCTCAATCCACAACACTCAATCCTCAATCCTCAAGCTTCAATCATCAATATTCAATCTTTAATCCTCAATCCTCAATCCTCAATCCTCAATCCTCAATTCTCAATAATTAATCCTCAATCCGCAATCCTTAATCCTCAATCTTCCATCCTCCATCCTCAATCCTCAATACTCTATCCTCAATCCCCATTCTTCAATCCTCAATACCCAATGCTCAATCCTCAATCCTCAATCCTCAATCCTCAATCTTCAATCCTCTGTCCTCAATACTCAGTCCCCAATCCTGAATCTTCAATCCTCAATCCTCAATCCTCAATCCTCAATCCTCAGTCCTCAAACCTCAATCCTGAATCCTCAATCCTGAATCCCCAACCTTCGGCCCTGAGTCCTCAACAATCAGTTGTCAATCCTCAATCCACAATAGAATATCATCAATTCACAGTTTTCAATACTCAATACTCAATCTGCAATCTTCGGATCTCTATCCACAAACATCACTTCTCATCACTCAACCCTCAATACTCAGTCCCCAATCCTCAATCTTCAAACCGCAACGCTCAATCCTCAACCCTCAATCATCAATCCTCAATCCTCAACACTCAGCCCTCATTGTCAATCCTCAATCCTCAATACTCAATCCTCAACCTTCAATCTTCAATACACAATCTTCAATACTCAATCCTCAATCCTCAATCCTCAATCCTCAAACTTCAGTTCTCTATACTCAATCTTCAATCCTCGATCCTCAATCCTCAATCCTCAATCCTCAAACCTCAATCCTCAATCCTCAATCTTCAATCCTCAATACTCAATCTGCAATCCTCAATCCCCAATCCTCAATCCTCAATCCTCATTCCTCAATCCTCAATACCGAATCGTCAATCTTCAATCCTCAATCCTCAATCCTCAATTCTCAATCCTGAATCCTCAATCCTCATACCTCAAACATCAATACTCAACCCTCAGCCCTCGTCCTCAATCCACAACCCTCAAACCTCAATCCTCAATCTTCAATCATCAATATTCAATCTTCGATCCTCAATACTCAATCCTCAATCCTCATCCGTCAATCCTCAATGTTCAATCCTCAATACACAATCCTCAATCTTCAATCCTCAATCCTTCATCCTCCATCCTCAATCCTCAATCCTCAGTCCTCAAACCTCAATCCTGAATCCTCAATCCTCAATCCTCAATCCTCGATCCTCAATCTTCAATCCTCAGTCCCAAATACTCAATCTTCAATCCTCAATCCTCAACCCTCAACCTTCAATCCTCAATACTCAATCTTCAATCCTCAATCCTCAATTCTCAATCCTCAATCCTCATTCTTCAATCCTCAATGTCCAATCCTCAATCTTCAATCCTCAATCCTCAATCCTCAATTCTCAATCCTGAATCCAGATTCCTCGTACTTCAAACATCAATACTCAGCCCTCAGTCCTCGTCCTCAATCCACAAACCTCAATCCTCAATCCTCAATCTTCAATCATCAATAATCCATCTTCAATCCTCAATCCTCAATCCTCAAACCTCAATCCTCAATCCCCAATGTTCAATCCGCAATACCCAATCCTCAATCTTCAAACCTCAATCCTCAATCCTCAATCCTCAATCCTCAATCCTCAATCCTCAGTCCTCAAACCTCAATCCTGAGACCTCAATCCTGAATCCTCAATCTTCAGCCCTCAGTCCTCAACAATCAGTTGTCAATCCTCAATCCTCAATAGAATATCATCAATTCACAGCTTTCAATACTCAATACTCAACCTCCAATCTTCAAATCTCTATCCACAAACATCAATTCTCATCACTCAACCCTCAACACTCAGTCCCCAATCCTCTATCTTCAATCCTCTATCCTCAACACTCAGTCCCCAATCCTCAATCTTCAATCCTCAATCCTCAATCCTCAATCCTTAATACTCAATCCTCAGTCCTCAAACCTCAATCCTGAATCCTCAATCCTGAATCCCCAACTTTCAGCACTGAGTCCTCAACAATCAGTTGTCAATCCTCAGTCCTCAATAGAATATCCTCAATTCACAGTTTTCAATACTCAATACTCAATCTGCAATCTTCAGATCTCTACCCACAAACATCAATTCTCATCACTCAACCCTCAATACTCAGTCCCCAATCCTCAATCTTCAAACCGCAACCCACAATCCTCAAGACCCAATCCTCATTCTTCAATCCTCAATACCCAATCCTCAATCTTCAATCCTCGATCCTCAATCCTCAATCCTCAATCCTCAATCCTCGATCCTCAATCTTCAATCCTCAGTCCCAAATCCTCAATATTCAATCCTCAATCCTCAACCCACAATCTTCATTCCTCAATACTCAATCTTCAATCCTCAATCCTCAATCCTCAATCCTCAATCCACATTCTTCAATCCTCAATACCCAATCCTCAATCTTCAATCCTCAATCCTCAATCCTCATTTCTCAACCCTGAATCCTCAATCCTCATACTTCAAACATCAATACTCAACCCTCAGCCCTCGACCTCAATCCACAACCCTCAATCCTCAATCCTCAATCTTCAATCATCAATATTCAATCTTCAATCCTCAATCCTCAATCCTCATACCTCAATCCTCAACCCTCAATGTTCTATCCCCAATACCCAATCCTCAATCTTCAATCCTCAATCCTCAATCCTCAATCCTCAATCCTCAATCCTCAATCCTCAGCCCTCAAACCTCAATCCTGAATCCTCAATCCTGAATCCTCAATCTTCAGCCCTCAGTCCTGAACAATCAGCTGTCAATCCTCAATCCTCAATCCTCAATCCTCAATCCTCAATCCCCATTCTTCAACCCTCAATACCCAATCCCCAATCTTCAATCCTCAATCCCCAATCATGCATTCTCAATCCTCAATCCTCAGTCCTCAGTCCTCAAACCTCAATCCTCAACCCTCAGCCCTCAACCTCAATCCTCAATCCTCAATCCTCAATCCTCAATCTTCAATCCTCAACCCTCAATACATAATCCTCAACCCTGAATCCTCAATCTTCAGCCCTCACTCCTCAACAATCAGTTGTCAATCCTCAATCCTCAATAGAATATCATCAATTCACAGTTTTCATTACTCAATACTCAATCGGCAATCTTCAAATCACTATCCACAAGCATCAATTCTCATCACTCAACCCTCAACACTCAGTCCCCAATCCTCAATCTTCAAACCGCAACGCTCAATCCTCAATCCTCAATCATCAATCCTCAATCGTCAATCTTCAATCCTCAATACTCAATCTTCAATCCTCAATCCTCAACCCTCAAGACCCAATCCTCATTCTTCAATCCTCAATACCCAATCCTCAATCTTCAATCCTCGATCGTCAATCCTCAATCCTCAATCCTCAATCCTCGATCCTCAATCTTCAATCCTTAATCCTCAATCCTCAATCCTCAGTCCTCATCCTTCAATCCTCAATACCCAATCCTCAATCTTCAATCCTCAATCCTCAATCCTCAATTCTCAATCCTCAACCCTCAGTCCTAAGTCCTCTAACGTCAATCCTCAACCCTCAGCCCTCATCCCCAATCCTCAATTCTCAATCCTCAATCCTTAATCTTCAATCCTCAATACTCAATCTTCAGTCCTCAATCCTCAACCCTCAATCCTCAATCCTCAATCCTCAATCCTCATTCCTCAATCCTCATTCTTCAATCCTCAATACTCAATCCTCAACCCTCAACACTCAGTCCCCAATCCTCAATATTCAATCCTCAATTCTCAATCCTCAATCCACAATCCTCAACCTACAATCCTCAATACTCAGTCTTCAATACTCAATCCTCAATCCTCAATCCTCAATCCTCAATGATCAATCCTCATTCTTCAATCATCAATACCCAATCCTCAATCTTCAATCCTCAATCCTCAATCCTCTATTCTCAATCCTCAATCCTCAGTCCTCAGTCCACAAACCTCAATCTTGAACCCTCAGCCCTCATCCTCAGTCCACAATCCTCAATCCTCAATCTTCAATCTTCAATCCTGAATACTCAATCTTCAATAATCAATCCTCAATCCTCAAAACTCAAGACTCAATCCTCAATCGTCAATCCTCAATCCCCAATCCTCAATCTTCAATCCTCAATCCTCAATCCTCATTACTCAATCCTCAATCTTCAATCCTCAATACTCAATCTTCATAATCAATACTCAACATTCAATCCTCAATCCTCAATCCTCAATCCTCAATATTCAATCCTCGATACTCAGTCTTCAATCCTCAATCGTCAATCCTCAATCCTCAATCTTCATTCTTCAATCCTCAATACCCAATCCTCATTCTTCAATCCTCAATACCTAATCCTCAATCTTCAATGCTCAATCGTCAATCCTCAACTCTCAATCCTCGGTCCTCAGACCTCAGTCCTCAAACCTCAATCTTCAACCCTCAGCCCTCATCCTCAATCCTCAATCCTCAATCTTCAATCCTCAATCCTCAATCCTCAATCCCCAATCATCAACCTTCAATCCTCAATACTCAATCTTCAGTCCTCAATCCTCAATCCTCAATCCTCAATCCTCAATCCTCAATCCTCAATCCTCATTCTTCAATCCTCAATACCCAATCCTCAATCTTCAATCCTCAATCCTCAATCCTCAATTCTCAATCCTCAACCCTCAGTCCTCAGTCCTCTAACGTCAATCCTCAACACTCAGCCCTCATCCCCAATCCTTAATTCTCAATCCTCAATCCTCAATTTTCAATCCTCAATACTCAATCTTCAATCCTCAATCCTCAGTCCTCAAACCTCAATTCTGAATCCTCTATCCTGTATCCTCAATCTTCAGAACTCAGTCCTCAACAATCCGATGTCAATCCTCAATCCTCAATAGAATATCCTCAATTCACAGTTGTCTATACTCAATACTCAATCTGCAATCTTCAAATCTCTATCCACAAACGTCAATCCTCATCACTCAACCCTCAACACTCAGTCCTCGATGTTCAATCCTCAATCCTCAATTCTCAACCTTCAACACTCAATACTGAATCTTCAATCCTCAGTCCTCAATCCTCAATCCTCAATCCTCAATCCTCAATCCTCAATCCTCAATCCCCAATTTTCAATCCTCAATACTCAATCTTCAATCCTCAATCCTCAATCTTCAATCCTCAATCCTCAATCCTCAATCGTCAGTCTTCAACCCTCAATACTCAATCTTCAATCCTCAATCCTCGGTCCTCAATCCTCGATCCTCAAACCTCAATCCTCATTCTTCAATCATCAATACCCAATCCACAATATTCAATCCTCAATCCTCAATCCTCTATTCCCAATCCTCAATCCTCAGTCCTCAGTCCTCAGTCCTCAAACCTCAACCTTCAACCCTCAGCCCTCATCCTCAGTCCTCAATCCTCTATCCTCAATCTTCAATCTTCAATCCTCAAGACGCAATCTTCAATAATCAATCCTCAATTCCCAAAACTCAATACTCAATCCTCAATCGTCAATCCTCGATCCCCAATCCTCAATCTTCGTTCCTCAATCCTCAATCCTCAATCCTCAATCCTCAATCTTCAATCCTCAATACTCAATCTTCAATCCTCAATCCTCAATCCTCAATCCTCAATCCGCAATCCTCAATCCTCAATATTCAATCCTCGATACTCAGTCTTCAACCCTCAATCCTCAATCCTCAATCCTCAATCCTCATTCTTCAATCCTCAATACCCAATCCTCATTCTTCAAACCTCAATACCTAATCCTCCATTCTCAACCCTCAATCCTCAATCCTCAGAACTCAAACGTCAATACTCAACCCTGAGTCCTCGTCCTCAATCCACAACCCTCAATCCTCAATCCTCAATCTTCAATCCTCAATCATCAATATTCAATACTCAATCCTCAATCCTCAGTCCTCAAACCTCAATCCTTAATCCTCAATCCTGAGTACTCAATCTTCAGACCTCACTCATCAACAATCAGTTGTCAATCCTCAATCCTCAATAGAATATCATCAATCCACAGCTTTCATTACTCAATGCTCAAACTGCAATCTTCAAATTTCTATCCACAAACATCAATTCTCATCACTCAACCCTCAACACTCAGTCCTCAATGTTCAATCCTCAATCCTCAGTCCTCAATCCTCAATCCTCAATTTTCAATCCTCAATACTCAATCTTCAATCCTCAATCCTCAATCCTCAATCCTCAATCCTCAATCGTCCGGCTTCATTCCTCAATACTCAATCTTCAATCCTCAATCCTCAGTCCTCAATCCTCAATCCTCAATCCTCAATCCTCAATCTTCAGTCATCAACACTCAATCTGCAATATTCAATCCTCAATCCTCAATCCCCAATCCTCACTCTTCAATCCTCAATACCCAATCCTCAATCTCCAATCCTCAATCATCAATCCTCAATTCTCAATCCTCAATCTTCAATCCTCAATCCTCAATCCGCAATCCTCAATCCTCAATCTTCAATCCTCAATACTCAATCTTCAGTCCTCAATCTTCAATCCTCAATCCTCAATCCTCAATCCCCAATCATCAATCTTCAATCCTCAATACTCAATCTTCAGTCCTAAATCCTCAATCCGCAATCCTCAGTCCTCAATCCTCAATCCTCAATCCTCATTCTTCAATCCTCAATACCCAATCCTCAATCTTCAATCCTCAATCCTCAATCCTCAATTCACAATCCTCAACCCTCAGTCCTCAGTCCTCTAACGCCAATCCTCAACCCTCAGCCCTCATCCCCAATACTCAATTCTCAATCCTCAATCCACAATCTTCTATCCTTAATACTCAATCTTCAATCCTCCTTCCTCAGTCCTCAAACCTCAATTCTGAATCCTCAATCCTGAATCCTCAATCTTCACACCTCAGTCCTCAACAATCCGATGTCAATCCTCAATCCTCAATAGAATAACCTCAATTCACAGTTTTCTATACTCAATACTCAATCTGCAATCTTCAAATATCTATCCACAAACGTCAATCCTCATCACTCAACCCTCAACACTCAGTCCTCAATGTTCAATCCTCTATCCTCAATTCTCAACCTTCAACACTCAATACTGAATCTTCAATCCTCAGTCCTCAATCCTCAATCCTCAATCCTCAATCCTCAATCCTCAATCCCCAATTTTCAATCCTCAATACTCAATCTTCAATCCTCAATCCTCAATCTTCAATCCTCAATCCTCAATCCTCAATCGTCAGTCTTCAACCCTCAATACTCAATATTCAATCCTCAATCCTCGGTCCTCAATCCTCGATCCTCAAACCTCAAACCTCATTCTTCAATCATCAATACCCAATCCTCAATATTCAATCCTCAATCCTCAATCCTCTATTCCCAATCCTCAATCCTCAGTCCTCAGTCCTCAAACCTCAAACTTCAACCCTCAGCCCTCATCCTCAGTCCTCAATCCTCTATCCTCAATCTTCAATCTTCAATCCTCAATACTCAATCTTCAATAATCAATCCTCAATTCCCAAAACTCAATACTCAATCCTCAATCGTCAATCCTCGATCCCCAATCCTCAATCTTCGTTCCTCAATCCTCAATCCTCAATCCTCAATCCTCAATCTTCAATCCTCAATACTCAATCTTCAATCCTCAATCCTCAATCCTCAATCCTCAATCCGCAATCCTCAATCCTCAATATTCAATCCTCAATACCCAATCCTCAATCTCCAATCCTCAATCATCAATCCTCAATTCTCAATCCTCAATCCTCAACCCTCAGACTTCAAACATCAATATTCAACCCTCAGCCCTCGTCCTCAATCCACAACCCTCAATCCTCAATCCTCAATCTTCAATCATCAATATTCAATCTTCAGTCCTCAATCCTCAATCCTCAATCCTCAATCCTCAATCTTCAATCTTCAATCCTCAATACTCAATCTTCAATAATCAATCCTCAATTCTCAAAACTCAATACTCAATCCTCAATAGAATATCATCAATTCACAGTTTTCATTACTCAATACTCAATCTACAATCTTCAAATCTCTGTCCACAAACATCAATTCTCATCACTCAACCCTCAACACTCAGTCCCCAATCCTCAATATTCAATCCTCAATTCTCAATCCTCAATCCACAATGCTCAACCTACAATCCTCAATACTCAGTCTTCCATGCTCAATCCTCAATCCTCAATCCTCAATCCTCAAAGCTCAATCCTCATTCTTCAATCATCAATACCCAATCCTCAATCTTCAATCCTCAATCCTCAATCCTCAATCCTCTATTCTCAATCCTCAATACTCAGTCCTCAGTCCACAATCCTCAATCTTCAACCCTCAGCCCTCATCCTCAGTCCACAATCCTCAATCCTCAATCTTCAATCTTCAATCCTCAATACTCAATCTTCAATAATCAATCCTCAATTCTCAAAACTCAATACACAATCCTCAATCGTCAATCCTCAATCTCCAATCCTCAATCTTCAATCCTCAATCCTCAATCCTCAATCTTCAATCCTCAATCCTCAATCCGCAATCCTCAATCCTCAATCTTCAATCCTCAATACTCAATCTTCAGTCCTCAATCTTCAATCCTCAATCCTCAATCCTCAATCCCCAATCATCAATCTTCAATCCTCAATACTCAATCTTCAGTCCTAAATCCTCAATCCGCAATCCTCAGTCCTCAATCCTCAATCCTCAATCCTCATTCTTCAATCCTCAATACCCAATCCTCAATCTTCAATCCTCAATCCTCAATCCTCAATTCACAATCCTCAACCCTCAGTCCTCAGTCCTCTAACGCCAATCCTCAACCCTCAGCCCTCATCCCCAATACTCAATTCTCAATCCTCAATCCACAATCTTCTATCCTTAATACTCAATCTTCAATCCTCCTTCCTCAGTCCTCAAACCTCAATTCTGAATCCTCAATCCTGAATCCTCAATCTTCACACCTCAGTCCTCAACAATCCGATGTCAATCCTCAATCCTCAATAGAATAACCTCAATTCACAGTTTTCTATACTCAATACTCAATCTGCAATCTTCAAATATCTATCCACAAACGTCAATCCTCATCACTCAACCCTCAACACTCAGTCCTCAATGTTCAATCCTCTATCCTCAATTCTCAACCTTCAACACTCAATACTGAATCTTCAATCCTCAGTCCTCAATCCTCAATCCTCAATCCTCAATCCTCAATCCTCAATCCCCAATTTTCAATCCTCAATACTCAATCTTCAATCCTCAATCCTCAATCTTCAATCCTCAATCCTCAATCCTCAATCGTCAGTCTTCAACCCTCAATACTCAATATTCAATCCTCAATCCTCGGTCCTCAATCCTCGATCCTCAAACCTCAAACCTCATTCTTCAATCATCAATACCCAATCCTCAATATTCAATCCTCAATCCTCAATCCTCTATTCCCAATCCTCAATCCTCAGTCCTCAGTCCTCAAACCTCAAACTTCAACCCTCAGCCCTCATCCTCAGTCCTCAATCCTCTATCCTCAATCTTCAATCTTCAATCCTCAATACTCAATCTTCAATAATCAATCCTCAATTCCCAAAACTCAATACTCAATCCTCAATCGTCAATCCTCGATCCCCAATCCTCAATCTTCGTTCCTCAATCCTCAATCCTCAATCCTCAATCCTCAATCTTCAATCCTCAATACTCAATCTTCAATCCTCAATCCTCAATCCTCAATCCTCAATCCGCAATCCTCAATCCTCAATATTCAATCCTCAATACCCAATCCTCAATCTCCAATCCTCAATCATCAATCCTCAATTCTCAATCCTCAATCCTCAACCCTCAGACTTCAAACATCAATATTCAACCCTCAGCCCTCGTCCTCAATCCACAACCCTCAATCCTCAATCCTCAATCTTCAATCATCAATATTCAATCTTCAGTCCTCAATCCTCAATCCTCAATCCTCAATCCTCAATCTTCAATCTTCAATCCTCAATACTCAATCTTCAATAATCAATCCTCAATTCTCAAAACTCAATACTCAATCCTCAATAGAATATCATCAATTCACAGTTTTCATTACTCAATACTCAATCTACAATCTTCAAATCTCTGTCCACAAACATCAATTCTCATCACTCAACCCTCAACACTCAGTCCCCAATCCTCAATATTCAATCCTCAATTCTCAATCCTCAATCCACAATGCTCAACCTACAATCCTCAATACTCAGTCTTCCATGCTCAATCCTCAATCCTCAATCCTCAATCCTCAAAGCTCAATCCTCATTCTTCAATCATCAATACCCAATCCTCAATCTTCAATCCTCAATCCTCAATCCTCAATCCTCTATTCTCAATCCTCAATACTCAGTCCTCAGTCCACAATCCTCAATCTTCAACCCTCAGCCCTCATCCTCAGTCCACAATCCTCAATCCTCAATCTTCAATCTTCAATCCTCAATACTCAATCTTCAATAATCAATCCTCAATTCTCAAAACTCAATACACAATCCTCAATCGTCAATCCTCAATCTCCAATCCTCAATCTTCAATCCTCAATCCTCAATCCTCATTCCTCAATCCTCAATCTTCAATCCTCAATACTCAATCTTCAATAATCAATCCTTAATACTCAATCCTCAATCCTGAATCCTTGATCCTCAATATTCAATCCTCGATACTCAGTCTTCAATCCTCAATCCTCAATCCTCAATCCTCAATCCTCATTCTTCAATCCTCAATACCTAATCCTCAATCTTCAATCCACAATCCTCAATCCTCAACTCTCAATCCTCGATCCTCAGACCTCAGTCCTCAAACCTCAATCTTCAACCCTCAGCCCTCATCCTCAATCCTCAATCCTCAATCTTCAATCCTCAATCCTCAATCCTCAAGCCTCAATCCTCAATCCTAAATCCTCAGTCCACAAACCTCAATCCTGAATCCTCAACCCTTAATCCTCAATCTTCAGACATCAGACCTCAACTATCAGGCGTCAATCCGCAATCCTCAATAGAATATCATCAATTCACAGTTTTCAATACTCAATACTCAATCTGCAATCTTCAAGTCTCTATCCACAAACATCAATTCTCCTCAATCAACCCTCAACACTGATACCCCAATCCTCAATCGTCAATCCTCAATCCTCAATCCGCAATCCTCAATCCTCAATCTTCAATACTCAATACTCAATCTTCAATCCTCAATTTCAATCCTCAACCCTCAATCCTCAATCCTCAATCCTCAATCCTCAATCCTCAATTTTCAATCCTCAATACTCAATCTTCAATCCTCAATCCTCAATCCTCAATCCTCAATCCTCAATCGTCAGGCTTCATTCCTCAATACTCAATCTTCAATCCTCAATCCTCAGTCCTCAATCCTCAATCCTCAATCCTCAATCCTCAATCTTCAATCATCAACACTCAATCTGCAATATTCAATCCTCAATCCTCAATCCCCAATCCTCACTCTTCAATCCTCAATACCCAATCCTCAATCTTCAATACTCAATCCTCAATCCTCAATTCTCAATCCTCAATCCTCAACCCTCAGACCTCAAACATCAATATTCAACCCTCAGCCCTCGTCCTCAATCCACAACCCTCAATCCTCAATCCTCAATCTTCAATCATAAATATTCAATCTTCAGTCCTCAATCCTCAATCCTCAATCCTCAATCCTCAATCCTCAATCCTCAATCTTTTATCCTCAATCCTCAATCCTCAATCCTCAATCCACAATACTCAATCTTCAATCCTCAATCCTCAATCCTCAAGCCTCAATCCTCAATCCTAAATCCTCAGTCCACAAACCTCAATCCTGAATCCTCAACCCTGAATCCCAAATCTTCAGACATCAGACCTCAACTATCAGGCGTCAATCCTCAATCCTCAATAGAATATCATCAATTCACAGTTTCCAATACTCAATACTCAATCTGCAATCTTCAAGTCTCTATCCACAAACATCCTTTCTCCTCAATCAACCCTCAACACTGAGACCCCAATCCTCAATATTCAATCCTCAATCCTCAATCCTCAATCCCCAATCATCAACCTTCAATCCTCAATACTCAATCTTCAGTCCTCAATCCTCAATCCTCAATCCTCAATCCTCAATCCTCAATCCTCAATCCTCATTCTTCAATCCTCAATACCCAATCCTCAATCTTCAATCCTCAATCCTCAATCCTCAATCCTCAGAACTCAAACGTCAATACTCAACCCTGAGTACTCGTCCTCAATCCACAACCCTCAATCCTCAATCCTCAATCTTCAATCCTCAATCATCAATATTCAATACTCAATCCTCAATCCTCAGTCCTCAAACCTCAATCCTTAATCCTCAATCCTGAATCCTCAATCTTCAGACCTCACTCATCAACAATCAGTTGTCAATCCTCAATCCTCAATAGAATATCATCAATCCACAGCTTTCATTACTCAATGCTCAATCTGCAATCTTCAAATTTCTATCCACAAACATCAATTCTCACCACTCAACCCTCAACACTCAGTCCTCAATGTTCAATCCTCAATCCTCAGTCCTCAATCCTCAATCCTCAATTTTCAATCCTCAATACTCAATCTTCAATCCTCAATCCTCAATCCTCAATCCTCAATCCTCAATCGTCCGGCTTCATTCCTCAATACTCAATCTTCAATCCTCAATCCTCAGTCCTCAATCCTCAATCCTCAATCCTCAATCCTCAATCTTCAATCATCAACACTCAATCTGCAATATTCAATTCTCAATCCTCAATCCCAAATCCTCACTCTTCAATCCTCAATACCCAATCCTCAATCTCCAATCCTCAATCATCAATCCTCAATTCTCAATCCTCAATCCTCAACCCTCATACTTCAAACATCAATATTCAACCCTCAGCCCTCGTCCTCAATCCACAACCCTCAATCCTCAATCCTCAATCTTCAATCATCAATATTCAATCTTCAGTCCTCAATCCTCAATCCTCAATCCTCAATCCTCAATCTTCAATCTTCAATCCTCAATACTCAATCTTCAATAATCAATCCTCAATTCTCAAAACTCAATACTCAATCCTCAATAGAATATCATCAATTCACAGTTTTCATTACTCAATACTCAATCTACAATCTTCAAATCTCTGTCCACAAACATCAATTCTCATCACTCAACCCTCAACACTCAGTCCCCAATCCTCAATATTCAATCCTCAATTCTCAATCCTCAATCCACAATGCTCAACCTACAATCCTCAATACTCAGTCTTCCATGCTCAATCCTCAATCCTCAATCCTCAATCCTCAAAGCTCAATCCTCATTCTTCAATCATCAATACCCAATCCTCAATCTTCAATCCTCAATCCTCAATCCTCAATCCTCTATTCTCAATCCTCAATACTCAGTCCTCAGTCCACAATCCTCAATCTTCAACCCTCAGCCCTCATCCTCAGTCCACAATCCTCAATCCTCAATCTTCAATCTTCAATCCTCAATACTCAATCTTCAATAATCAATCCTCAATTCTCAAAACTCAATACTCAATCCTCAATCGTCAATCCTCAATCTCCAATCCTCAATCTTCAATCCTCAATCCTCAATCCTCATTCCTCAATCCTCAATCTTCAATCCTCAATACTCAATCTTCAATAATCAATCCTTAATACTCAATCCTCAATCCTGAATCCTTGATCCTCAATATTCAATCCTCGATACTCAGTCTTCAATCCTCAATCCTCAATCCTCAATCCTCAATCCTCATTCTTCAATCCTCAATACCTAATCCTCAATCTTCAATCCACAATCCTCAATCCTCAACTCTCAATCCTCGATCCTCAGACCTCAGTCCTCAAACCTCAATCTTCAACCCTCAGCCCTCATCCTCAATCCTCAATCCTCAATCTTCAATCCTCAATCCTCAATCCTCAAGCCTCAATCCTCAATCCTAAATCCTCAGTCCACAAACCTCAATCCTGAATCCTCAACCCTTAATCCTCAATCTTCAGACATCAGACCTCAACTATCAGGCGTCAATCCGCAATCCTCAATAGAATATCATCAATTCACAGTTTTCAATACTCAATACTCAATCTGCAATCTTCAAGTCTCTATCCACAAACATCCTTTCTCCTCAATCAACCCTCAACACTGAGACCCCAATCCTCAATCTTCAATCCTCAATCCTCAATCCTCAATCCCCAATCATCAACCTTCAATCCTCAATACTCAATCTTCAGTCCTCAATCCTCAATCCTCAATCCTCAATCCTCAATCCTCAATCCTCAATCCTCATGCTTCAATCCTCAATACCCAATCCTCAATCTTCAATCCTCAATCCTCAATCCTCAATTCTCAATCCTCAACCCTCAGTCCTCAGTCCTCTAACGTCAATCCTCAACACTCAGCCCTCATCCCCAATCCTTAATTCTCAATCCTCAATCCTCAATTTTCAATCCTCAATACTCAATCTTCAATCCTCAATCCTCAGTCCTCAAACCTCAATTCTGAATCCTCAATCCTGTATCCTCAATCTTCAGAACTCAGTCCTCAACAATCCGATGTCAATCCTCAATCCTCAATAGAATATCCTCAATTCACAGTTTTCTATACTCAATACTCAATCTGCAATCTTCAAATCTCTATCCACAAACGTCAATCCTCATCACTCAACCCTCAACACTCAGTCCTCGATGTTCAATCCTCAATCCTCAATTCTCAACCTTCAACACTCAATACTGAATCTTCAATCCTCAGTCCTCAATCCTCAATCCACAATCCTCAATCCTCAATCCTCAATCCCCAATTTTCAATCCTCAATACTCAATCTTCAATCCTCAATCCTCAATCTTCAATCCTCAATCCTCAATCCTCAATCGTCAGTCTTCAACCCTCAGTACTCAATATTCAATCCTCAATCCTCGGTCCTCAATCCTCGATCCTCAAACCTCAATCCTCATTCTTCAATCACCAATACCCAATCCTCAATATTCAATCCTCAATCCTCAATCCTCTATTCCCAATCCACAATCCTCAGTCATCAGTCCTCAAACCTCAATCTTCAACCCTCAGCCCTCATCCTGAGTCCTCAATCCTCTATCCTCAATCTTCAATCTTCAATCCTCAATACTCAATCTTCAATAATCAATCCTCAATTCCCAAAACTCAATACTCAATCCTCAATCGTCAATCCTCGATCCCCAATCCTCAATCTTCGTTCCTCAATCCTCAATCCTCAATCCTCAATCCTCAATCTTCAATCCTCAATACTCAATCTTCAATCCTCAATCCTCAATCCTCAATCCTCAATCCGCAATCCTCAATCCTCAATATTCAATCCTCGATACTCAGTCTTCAACCCTCAATCCTCAATCCTCAATCCTCAATCCTCAATCCTCAATCCTCAATCTTTTATCCTCAATCCTCAATCCTCAATCCTCAATCCTCAATACTCAATCTTCAATCATCAATATTCAATCTTCAAACCTCAATCCCCAATCCTCAATACTCAATCCTCAATCTTCAATCCTCAATCCTCAATCCTCTATCCTCAATCATCAATCTTCAATCCTCAATCCTCAATCCTCAACCCTCAATCCTCAGTCCTCAAACCTCAATCCCGAATCCTCAATCCTGAATTCTCAATCTTCGGCCCTCAGTCCTCAAAAATCAATTGTCAATCCTCAATCCTCAATAGAATATCCTCAATTCACAGATTTCAATCCTCAATCCTCATTCTTCAATCCTCAATACCCAATCCTCAATCTTCAATCCTCAATCCTCAATCCTCAATGCTCAATCCTCAATCATCAATCCTCAATCTTCAATCCTCAGTCCCAAATCCTCAATCCTCAATACTCAATCCTCAGTCCTCAATCTTCAATCCTCAATACTCAATCTTCAATCCTCAATCGTCAATCCTCAATCCTCAATCCTCATTCTTCAATCCTCAATACCCAATCCTCAATCTTCATTCCTCAATCCTCAATCCTCAATTCTCAATCCCCAATCCTCAATCCTCAGGACTCAAACATCAATACACAACCCTGAGTCCTCGTCCTCAATCCACAACACTCAGTCCTCAATCCACAATCTTCAATCCTCAAACCTCAATCCTCAATCCTCAAACCTCAATCCTCTGTCCTCAAACCTCAATCCTTAATCCTCAATCCTGAATCCTCAATCCTCAGCCCTCACTCCTCAACAATCAGTTGTCAATCCCCAATCCTCAATAGAATATCATCAATTCACGGTTTTCGTTACTTAATACTCAATCTGCTATCTTCAAGTCTCAATCCACAAACACCAATTCTCATCACTCAACCCTCAACACTCAGTCCTCAATGTTCAATCCTCAATCCTCAATTCTCAACCTTCAACACTCAATACTGAATCTTCAATCCTCGGTCCTCAATACTCAATCCTCAATCCTCAATTTTCAATCCTCAATCCTCAATTTTCAATCCCCAATACTCAATCTTCAATCCTCAATCCTCAATCCTGAATCCTCTACCTTCAGCCCTCACTCCTCAGCAATCAGTTGTCAATACTCAATCCTCAATAGAATATCGTCAACTCACAGTTTTCATTACTCAATACTCAATCTGCAATCTTCATATCTCTATCCACAAACATCAATTCTCATCACTCAACCCTCAACTCTCAGTCCCCAATCCTCAATATTCAATCCTCAATTCTCAATCCTCAATCCACAGTCCTCAACCAACAATCCACAATACTCAGTCCTCAATTCTCAATCCTCAATCCTCAATCCTCAATCCTCAATCCTCAATCCTCATTCTTCAATCCTCAATACCCAATCCTTAATCTTCAATCCTCATTCCTCAATCCTCAATGCTCAATCCTCAACCCTCTGTCCTCAGTCCTCTAACCTCAATCCTCAACCCTCAACCCTCATCCTCAATCCTCAATCCTCAATCCTCAATCCTCAATCCTCAATCCTCAATCATCAATACTCAATCTTCAATCCTCTGTCCCAAATCCTCAGTATTCAATACTCAATCCTCAATCCTCAATCTTCAATCCTCAATCCTGAATACTCAATCTTCAATCCTCAATCCTCAATCCTCGATCCTCAATCCTCAATCCTCAATTTTCAATCCCCAATACTCAATCTTAAATCC
Organism: Calliopsis andreniformis; assembly: GCF_051401765.1. Taxonomy (NCBI): domain Eukaryota; kingdom Metazoa; phylum Arthropoda; class Insecta; order Hymenoptera; family Andrenidae; genus Calliopsis; species Calliopsis andreniformis. The sequence goes on along the minus strand of NW_027480702.1, from coordinate 313,106 downwards.
TCAATCCTCAATCCTGGATCCTCAATCTTCAGCCCTCACTCCTCAGCAATCAGTTGTCAATCTTCAATCCTCAATAGAATATCGTCAACTCACAGTTTTCATTACTCAATACTCAATCTGCAATCTTCAAATCTCTATCCACAGACATCAATACTCATCACTCAACCCTCAACACTCAGTCCTCAATGTTCAATCCTCAATCCTCAATTCTCAACCTTCAACACTCAATACTGAATCTTCAATCCTCGGTCCTCAATACTCAATCCTCAATCCTCAATTTTCAATCCTCAATACTCAATCTTCAATCCTCAATCCTCAATCCTCAATCCTCAATCCTCAATCCTCAATCGTCAGACTTCAACCCTCAGTACTCAATCTTCAATCCACAATCCCCGGTCCTCAATCCTCAATCCTCAAACCTCAATCCTCAATCTTCAATTCTCAACACTCAATCTGCAATATTCAATCCTCAATCCTCAATCCTCAATCCTGAATCCTCAGACCTCAAACATCAATATTCAACCCTCAGTCCTCGTCCTCAATCCACAACCCTCAATCATCAATCCTCAATCTTCAATCATCAATATTCAATCTTCAATCATCAATCCTCAATCCTCAAACCTCAAACCTCAATCCTCAATCGTCAATCTTTAATCCTCAATCCTCAATCCTCTATCCTCAATCCTCAACTCTCAATCCTCAATCCTCAATCCTCAGACCTCAAACATCAATACTCAACCCTCAGTCCTCGTCCTCAATCCACAACCCTCAATCCTCGATCCTCAATCTTCAATCATCAATATTCAATCTTCAATCCTCAATCCTCAATCCTCAATACTCAAACCTCAATCCTCAATGTTCAATCCTCAATACCCAATCCTCAATCTTCAATCCTCTATCCTCAATCCTCAATCCTCAATCCTCAATCCTCAATCCTCAGTCCTCAGTCCTCAAACCTCAATTCAGAATCCTCAAACCTGCATCCTCAACATTCAGCCCTCAGTCCTCAACAATCAGTTGTCAACCCTCAATCCCCAATAGAATATCCTCAACTCACAGTTTTCTATACTCAATCCTCAATCCTCATTCTTCAATCATCAATATTCAATCTTCAATCATCAATCCTCAATCCTCAAACCTCAAACCTCAATCCTCAATCCTCAATCTTTAATCCTCAATCCTCAATCCTCTATCCTCAATCCTCAATTCTCAATCCTCAATCCTCAATCCTCAGACCTCAAACATCAATACTCAACCCTCAGTCCTCGTCCTCAATCCACAACCCTCAATCCTCGATCCTCAATCTTCAATCCTCAATCCTCAATCCTCGATCCTCAATCCTCATTCTTCAATCCTCAATACCCAATCCTTAATCTTCAATCCTCATTCCTCAATCCTCAACTCTCAATCCTCAACCCTCAGTCCTCAGTCCTCTAACCTCAATCCTCAACCCTCACCCCTGATCCTCAATCCTCAATCCTCAATCCTCAATCCTCAATTCTCAATCCTCAATTTTCGATCCACAATTCTCAATCTTCAATCCTCAATCCTCAATCCTCAATCCTCAGACCTCAATCATCAATACTCAAACCTCAGTCCTCGTCCTCTATCCACAACCCTCAATCTTCAATCACCAATGCTCAATCTTCAATACTCAATCCTCAACCCTCAACCCCCAATCCTCAATCTTCAATCCTTAATACTCAATCTTCAATCCTCAATACCCATTCCTCAATCTTCAAACCTCAATCCTCAATCCTCAATTCTCAATCCTTAATCCTCGATCTTCAATCCTCAATACTCAGCCTTGAATCCTCAATCCTCAACCCTCAGTCTGCAATACTCAATCCTCAATCCTCAATCCTCAATCCTCAATCTTCAATCCTCAATTCTCAATCTTCAATCCTCAATACCCAATCCTCAATCTTCAATCTTCAATCGTCAGTCCTCAATCCTCAATTCTCAATACTCAATCCTCAGTCCTCAGTCCTCAAACCTCAATCCTCAACCCTAAGCCCTCATCCTCAATCCTCAGTCCTCAACCCTCAATCCTCAATCTTCAATCCTCAATAATCAATCTTCAATCCTCAATCATCAGTCCTCAAACCTCAATTCTGAATCCTCAATCCTGAATCCTCAATCTTCGGCCCTCAGTCCTCAACAATCAGTTGTCAATCCTCAATCCTCAATAGAATATCCTCAATTCACAGTATTAAATACTCAATACTCAATCTGCAATATTCAAACCTCTATCCACAAACATCAATTTTCATCACTCAACCCTCTACACTCAGTCCTCAATGTTCAAACCTCAGTCCTCAATCCTCAATCCTCAATGGTCAATCTTCAATCCTCAATCCTCAATCCTCAACCCTCAATCCTCAATCCTCAGTCCTCAATCCTCAATCCTCAATTTTCAATCCTCAATCCTCAATCTTCAATCCTCAATACTCAATCTTCAATCCTCAATCCTCAGTCCTCAAACCTCAATCCCGAATCCTCAATCCTCAATCCTCAATCTTCAGCCCTCAGTCCTCAACAATCAGTTGTCAATCCTCAATCCTCAATAGAATATCCTCAGTTCAGAGTTTTCAATACGCAATACTCAATCTGCAATCTTCAAATCTCTATCCACAAACATCAATTCTCATCACTCAACCCTCAACACTCAGTCCCAAATCCGCAATCTTCAATCCTCTATCCTCAATCCTCAATCCTCAATCCTCAATACTCAATCTTCAATCCTCAATACTCAATCTTCAATCCTCAATCCTCAACCCTCAATATTCATTCCTCAATCCTCAATCCTCAATCCTCAATCCTCATTTTTGAATCCTCAATACCCATTCCCCAATCTTCAATCCTCAATCCTCAATCCTCAATTCTCAATCCTCAATCCTCAGGCCTCAGTCCTCAAACCTCAATCCTCAACCCTCAGCCCTCATCGTCAATCCGCAATACTCAATCCTTAATCCTCAATCTTCAATCCTCAATACTCAATCTTCAATCCTCAATCCTCAACCCTCAATATTCATTCCTCAATCCTCAATCTTCAATCCTCAATACTCAATCTTCAATCCTCAATACCCAATCCTCAATATTCAATCTTCAATCGTCAATCCTCAATCCTCAATTCTCAATACTCAATCCTCAGTCCTCAGTCCTCAAACGTCAATCCTCAACCCTAAGCCCTCATCCTCAATCCACAGACCTCAACCCTCAATCCTCAATCTTCAATCCTCAATAATCAATCTTCAATACTCAATCATCAGTCCTCAAACCTCAATTCTGAATCCTCTATCCTGAATCCTCAATCTTCGGCCCTCAACCCTCAATCCTGAATTCTCAATCCTCAATCCTCAATCCTCAGGCCTCAAACATCAATATTCAACCCTCAGTCCTCGTCCTCAGTCCACCTACCCTCAATCCTCAATCCTCAATCTTCAATCATCAATATTCAATCTTCAATACTCAATCCTCAATCCTCAATCCTCAATCCTCAATCCTCAATCTTTAATCCTCAATCCTCAATCCTCATTCTTCAATCCTCAATACCCAATCCTCAATCTTCAATCCTCAATCCTCAATTCTCAATCCTCAATCCTCAATCCTCTTCCTTCAATCCTCAATACCCAATCCTCAATCTTCAATCCTGAATCCTCAGTCCTCTATTCTCAACCCTCAATCCTCAGCCCTCAGTCCTCAAACCTCAATCCTCAAACCTCAGTCCTCATCCTCGATACTCAATCCTCAATCCTCAATCCTCAATCTTCAATCCTCAATACTCAATCTTCAATCCGCAATCCTCAGTCCTCAAACCTCAATTCTGAATCCTCAATCCTGCATCCTCAATCTACAGCCCTCAGTCCTCAACAATCAGTTGCCAATCCTCAATCCCCAATAGAATATCCTCAATTCACAGCTTTCAATACTCAATACGCAATCTGCAATCTTCAAATCTCTATCCACAAACATCAATTCTCATCACTAAACCCTGAACTCTCAGTTCTCAATGTTCAATCCTAAAATCCTCAATTCTCAATCTTCAATCCTCAATACCGAATCTTCAATCCTCAATCCTCAATCCTCAATCCTCAATCCTCAATCCTCAATCCTCAGTAATCAATCCTCAATCTTCAATACTCAATCGTCAATCCTCAGTCCTCAATCCTCAATCCTCAATCCTCATTCTTCAATAATCAATACCCAATCCTCAATCTTCAATCCTCAATCCTCAATCCTCAATTCTCAATACTCAATCCTCTATTCTCAGACCTCAAACATCAATACTCAAACCTCAGTCCTCGTCCTCAATCCACAACCCTCAATCATCAATCCTCAATCTTCAATTCTCATTTCTCAATCCCCAATCCTCAATCCTCAGTCCACAAACCTCAATGCTGAATCCTCAATCCTGAATCCTCAATCTTCAGCCCTCAGTCCTATAGAGTCAGTTGTCAACCCTCAATACTCAATAGAATGTCATCAATTCACAGCTTTCATTACTCAATACTCAATCTGCAATCTTCAAATCTCTATCCACAAACATCAATTCTCATCACTCAACCCTCAACACTCAGTCCCCAATCCTCAATATTCAATCCTCAATTCTCAATCCTCAATCCACAGCTCAACCTCCAATCCTCAATACTCAGTCTGCAGTCCTCAATCCTCAATCCTCAAGCCTCAATCCTCAATCCTGAATCCTCGGTCCTCAATCCTCAATCGTCAATCTCCAATCCTGAATACTCAACATTCAATCCTCAATCCTCAATACACAGTCCTCAATCTTCAATCCTCAATGCTCTATCCACAATCCTCAATCCTCAGTCCTCAATCCTCAATCCTCAATCCTCAACCCCTATCCTCAACCGTCAGTCCTCGTCCTCAATCCTCAACCCTCAATCCTCAATCCTCTATCTTCAATCCTCGACACTCAATGTTCACTCTTCTGTCCTCAATCCTCAATCCTCAATCTTCAATCCTAAATCCTCAACCCTCAATCCTCAATCCTCCTTCTTCAATCCTCAATACCCAATCCTCAATCTTCAATCCTCAATCCTCAATCCTCAATCCTCAATACCCAATCCTCAATCTTCAATCCTCAACACTCAATCTGCAATATTCAATCGTCAATCCTCAATCCTCAGTCCTCACTCTTCAATATTAAATACCCAATCCTCAATCTTCAATCCTGAATCCTCAATCCTGAATTCTCAATCCTCAATCCTCAATCCTCAGACCTCAAACATCAATATTCAACCCTCAGTCCTCGTCCTCAATCCACAACCATCAATCCTCAATCCTCATTCTTCAATCATCAATATTCAATATTCAATACTCAATCCTCAGTCCTCAATCCTCAATCCTCAATCCTCAATCCTCAATACTCAATCCTCAACCGTCAACCTTCAATCCTCAATACTCAATCTTCAATCCTCAATCCTCAAACCTCAATACTCAATCCTCATTCTTCAACCCTCAATACGCAATCCTCAATCGTCAATCCTCAATCCTCAATCCTCAATCCTCAATCCTCAATCATCTATCCTCAATCTTCAATCCTCAGTCCCAAATCCTCAATCTTCAATACTCAATCCTCAATCCTCAATCCTCAATCTCCAATCCTCAATACTCAATCTTCAATCATCAATCCTCAATCCTCAATCCTCAATCCTCATCCTTCAATCCTCAATACCATATCCTCAATCTTCAATCCTCAATCCCCAATCCTCAATACTCAATCATCAATGCTCAATCCTCAAGCTTCAATCCCCAATCCGCAATACTCAATCCTCAATCCTCAAACATCAATCCTCAATATAATAACCTCAATCCTCAGTTTTCAATATTCAAACGTCAATCTTCAAGTCCTAATATACAAACAACAATTCTCAACACTCAATCGTGAACCCTCAGTCCCCAATCTTCAATCCTCAATAATCAGCCCTCAAACTTCGAACCTCAATCCTCAATCCTCAATCCTCAGACCTCAACCATCAATCCTCAATATTCAATCCTCAATCCTCAATCCTCAATGTTCAGTCCTCAATCCGCAGACCTCAACCCTCAGTCCTCGTCCTCAATCCACAACCCTCAATACTCAATCCTCATTCTTCAATCCTCAATACCCAATCCTCAATCTTCAATCCTGAATCCTCAATCCTCAATTCTCAATCCTCAATCCTCAGTCCTCAGTCCTCAAACCTCAATCCTCAACCCTAAGACCTCATCCTCAATCCTCAATCCTCAACCCTCAATCCTCAATCTTCAATCCTCAATCCTCAGTCCTTAAACCTCAATTCTGAATCATCAGTCCTGAATCCTCAATCTTCGGCCCTCAGTCCTCAACAATCGGTTGTCGATCCTCAATCCTCAATAGAATATCCTCAATTTACAGTTTTCAATACTCAATACTCAATCTGCAATCTTCAAACCTCTATCCACAAAAATCAGTTCTCATCACTCAACCCTCTAGACTCAGTCCTCAATGTTCAATCCTCAATCCTCAATCCTCAATCCTCAATTGTCAATCTTCAATCCTCGATACTCAATCTTCAATCCTCAATCCTCAATCCTCAATCCTGAATCCTCATTCTTCAATCCTCAATACCCAATCCTCAATCTTCAATCCTCAATCCTCAATCCTCAATTCTCAGTCCTCAATCCTCAATTTTCAATCCTCATTCTTCAATCCTCAATACCCAATACTCAATCTTCAATCCTCAATCCTCAATCCTAAATCCTCAATCCTCAATTCTCAATCCTCAATCGTGAATCCTCAATCTTCAATCCTCAATACTCAATCTTCAATCCTCAATCCTCAATCCTCAATCCTCAATCCTGAATCCTCATTCTTCAATCCTCAATACCCAATCCTCAATCTTCAATCCTCAATCCCCAATCCTCAATTCTCAACGCTCAATCCTCAATACTCAATCCTCAATCGTCAATCCTCAATCCCGAATCCTCAATCTTCAATCACCAATGCTCAATCTTCAATACTCAATCCTCAACCCTCAACCCCCAATCCTCAATCTTCAATCCTTAATACTCAATCTTCAATCCTCAATACCCATTCCTCAATCTTCAAACCTCAATCCTCAATCCTCAATTCTCAATCCTTAATCCTCAATCTTCAATCCTCAATACACAACCTTGAATCCTCAATCCTCAACCCTCAGTCTTCAATACTCAATCCTCAATCCTCAATCCTCAATCCTCAATCTTCAATCCTCAATACTCAATCTTCAATCCTCAATACCCAATCCTCAATCTTCAATCTTCAATCGTCAGTCCTCAATCCTCAATTCTCAACACTCAATGCTCAGTCCTCAGTCCTCAAACCTCAATCCTCAACCCTAAGCCCTCATCCTCAATCCTCAGTCCTCAACCCTCAATCCTCAATCTTCAATCCTCAATAATCAATCTTCAATCCTCAATCATCAGTCCTCAAACCTCAATTCTGAATCCTCAATCCTGAATCCTCAATGGTCAATCTTCAATCCTCAATCCTCAATCCTCAACCCTCAATCCTCAATCCTCAGTCCTCAATCCTCAATCCTCAATTTTCAATCCTCAATCCTCAATCCTCAATTCTCAATCCTCAATCCTCTATCCTCAATCCTCAATACTCAATGTTCAGTCCTCAATCCTCAGACCTCAACCCTTAGTCCTCAATCTTCAATCCTCAATCCTCAATCCTCAATCTTCAATCCTCAAACCTCAATCCTCAATCCTCATTCTACAATCCTCAATACCGTATCCTCAATCTACAATCCTCAATCCTCAATCCTCAATTCTCAATCCTCAAACCTCAATCCTCAACCCTCAGCCCTCATCGTCAATCCTCAATCCTCGATCCTCAATCCTGTATCCTCAATCTTCAATCCTCAATACTCAATCTTCAATCCTCCATCCTCAATCCTCAATATTCATTCCTCAATACTCAATCCTCAATCCTCAATCCTCATTCTTCAATCCTCAATACCTAATCCTCAAACTTCAATCCTCAATCCTCAATCCTCAATTCTCAATCCTCAATCCTCAGGCCTCAGTCCTCAAACCTCAATCCTCAACCCTCAGCCCTCATCGTCAATCCTCAATCCTCAATCCTTAATCCTCAATCTTCAATCCTCACTCCTCAATCCTCAATCCTCTATCCTGAATCCTCATTCTTCAATCCTCAATACCCAATCCTCAATCCTCAATCCTCAATCCTCAATCCTCAAACCTCAACTCTCAATCCTCAATCCTCAATTTTCACTCCTCATGCTTCAATCCTCAATACCCAATACTCAATCTTGAATCCTCAATCCTCAATCCTCAATCCTCAATTCTCAATCCTCAATCCTCGGTCCTCAGTCCTCAAACCTCAATCCTCAATCCTCAATACTCAATCCTCAATCCTCAATCTTCAATCCTCAATACTCAATCTTCAATCCTCAATCCTCAATCCTCAATTCTCAATCCTCAATCCTCAATCCTCAATCCTCAATACTCAATGTTCAGTCCTCAGTCCTCAAACTTCAATCCTCAACCCTAAGCCCTCATCCTCAATCCACAGACCTCAACCCTCAATCCTCAATCTTCAATCCTCAATAATCAATCTTCAATCCTCAATCATCAGTCCTCAAACCTCAATTCTGAATCCTCTATCCTGAATCCTCAATCTTCGGCCCTCAACCCTCAATCCTGAATTCTCAATCCTCAATCCTCAATCCTCAGACCTCAAACATCAATATTCAACCCTCAGTCCTCGTCCTCAGTCCACAACCCTCAATCCTCAATCCTCAATCTTCAATCATCAATATTCAATCTTCAATACTCAATCCTCAATCCTCAATCCTCAATCCTCAATCCTCAATCTTTAATCCTCAATCCTCAATCCTCAATCCTCAATCCTCAACCTTCAACCCTCAATCCTCAATCTTCAATCCTCAATCCTCAATCCTCAGTCCTCAAACCTCAATCCTTAATCCTCAATCCTGAATCCTCAATCTTCAGCCCTCACTCCTCAACAATCAGTTGTCAATCCTCAATCCTCAATAGAATATCCTCAATTCACAGTTTTAAATACTCAATACTCAATCTGCAATATTCAAACCTCTATCCACAAACATCAATTTTCATCACTCAACCCTCTACACTCAGTCCTCAATGTTCAAACCTCAATCCTCAATCCTCAATCCTCAATGGTCAATCTTCAATCCTCAATCCTCAATCCTCAACCCTCAATCCTCAATCCTCAGTCCTCAATCCTCAATCCTCAATTTTCAATCCTCAATCCTCAATCCTCAATTCTCAATCCTCAATCCTCAATCCTCAATCCTCAATACTCAATGTTCAGTCCTCAATCCTCAGACCTCAACCCTCAGTCCTCAATCTTCAATCCTCAATCCTCAATCCTCAATCTTCAATCCTCAAACCTCAATCCTCAATCCTCACTCTACAATCCTCAATACCGTATCCTCAATCTACAATCCTCAATCCTCAATCCTCAATTCTCAATCCTCAAACCTCAATCCTCAACCCTCAGCCCTCATCGTCAATCCTCAATCCTCGATCCTCAATCCTGTATCCTCAATCTTCAATCCTCAATACTCAATCTTCAATCCTCCATCCTCAATCCTCAATATTCATTCCTCAATACTCAATCCTCAATCCTCAATCCTCATCCTTCAATCCTCAATACCTAATCCTCAAACTTCAATCCTCAATCCTCAATCCTCAATTCTCAATCCTCAATCCTCAGGCCTCAGTCCTCAAACCTCAATCCTCAACCCTCAGCCCTCATCGTCAATCCTCAATCCTCAACCCTTAATCCTCAATCTTCAATCCTCACTCCTCAATCCTCAATCCTCTATCCTGAATCCTCATTCTTCAATCCTCAATACCCAATCCTCAATCCTCAATCCTCAATCCTCAATCCTCAACTCTCAATCCTCAATCCTCAATTTTCAATCCTCATGCTTCAATCCTCAATACCCAATACTCAATCTTGAATCCTCAATCCTCAATCCTCAATCCTCAATTCTCAATCCTCAATCCTCGGTCCTCAGTCCTCAAACCTCAATCCTCAACCCTCAGCCCTCATCGTCAATCCACAATCCTCAATCCTCAGCCGCCAAACCTCAATCCTCAATCTTCAATCCTCAATACTCAACCTTCAATCCTCGATCCTCAATACTCAATCCTCAATCCTCAATCCTCAACCCCCAATCCTCAATCATCAATCCTCAATACTCAATCTTCAATCCTCAATACCCAATCCTCAGTCTTCAATCCTCAATCCTCAATCCTCAATCCTCAATCCTCAAGCCTCAGGCCTCAATCCTCAATCCTCGGTCCTCAATCCTCAATCGTCAATCTCCAATCCTGAATACTCAACCTTCAATGCGCAATCCTCAATCCTCAATCCTCAATCCTCAATCCTCGTCCTTCAATCCTCAATACCCAATCCTCAATCTTCAATCCTCAATCCTCAATCCTCAAGCGTCAATCCTCAATTCTCAATACTCAACCCTCAATCCTCAGTCCTCAAACCTCAATCCGGAATCCTCAATCCTGAATCCTCAGTCTTCAGCCGTCGGTCCTCAACAATCAATTGTCAATTCTCAATCCTCAATAGAATATCCTCAAATCACAGTTTTCAATACCCAATCCCCATTCTTCAATCTTCAAATCTCAATCCACAAACATCAATTCTCATCACTAAACCCTGACCTCTCAGTTCTCAATGTTCAATCCTAAAATCCTCAATTCTCAATCTTCAATCCTCAATACTGAATCTTCAATCCTCAATCCTGAATCCTCAATCCTAAATCCTCAATCCTCAATCCTTAGTAATCAATCCTCAATCTTCAACACTCAATCGTCAATCCTCAGTCCTCAATCCTCAATCCTCAATCCTCATTCTTCAATAATCAATACCCAATCCTCAGTCTTCGATCCTCAATCCTCAATCCTCAATTCTCAATACTCAATCCTCTATTCTCAGACCTCAAACATCAATACTCAAACCTCAGTCCTCGTCCTCAATCCACAACCCTCAATCATCAATCCTCAATCTTCAATCCTCATTTCTCAATCCCCAATCCTCAATCCTCAGTCCTCAATCCTAAATCCTCAGTCCTCAAACCTCAATCCTCAAACCTCAGTCGTCATCCTCAATACTCAATCCTCAATCCTCAATCCTCAATCCTCAATCCTCAATACTCAATCCTCAATCCTCAATCCTCAATCCTCAATCCTCAATCCTCAATCCTCAATCCTCAATCTTCAATCCGCAATCCTCAGTCCTCAAACCTCAATTCTGAATCCTCAATCCTGCATCCTCAATCTACAGCCCTCATTCCTCAACAATCAGTTGCCAATCCTCAATCCCCAATAGAATATCCTCAATTCACAGTTTTCAATACTCAATACTCAATCTGCAATCTTCAAATCTCTATCCACAAACATCAATTCTCATCACTAAACCCTGAACTCTCAGTTCTCAATGTTCAATCCTAAAATCCTCAATTCTCAATCTTCAATCCTCAATACTGAATCTTCAATCCTCAATCCTCAATCCTCAATCCTCAATCCTCAATCCTCAATCCTCAGTAATCAATCCCCAATCATCAATCTTCAATCCTCAATACTCAATCTTCAGGCCTCAATCCTCAATCCTCAATCCTCAATCCTCAATCCTCAATCCTCAATCCTCAATCCTCAATCCTCAATCCTCAATCCTCAATCCTCAATCCTCAATCCTCAGTCCTCAGTCCTCAAACCTCAATCTTCAACCCTCAGCCCTCATCCTCAGTCCACAATCCTCAATCCTCAATCCTCAATCTTCAATCTTCAATCCTCAATACTCAATCTTCAATAATCAATCCTCAATTCTCAAAACTCAATACTCAATCCTCAATCGTCAATCCTCAATCCCCAATCCTCAATCTTCAATCCTCAATCCTCAATCCTCATTCCTCAATCCTCAATCTTCAATCCTCAATACACAATATTCAATAATCAATCCTCAATACTCAATCCTCAATCCTCAACTCTCAATCCTCAATCCTCAATTTTCAATCCTCATGCTTCAATCCTCAATACCCAATACTCAATCTTGAATCCTCAATCCTCAATCCTCAATCCTCAATTCTCAATCCTCAATCCTCGGTCCTCAGTCCTCATACCTCAATCCTCAACCCTCAGCCCTCATCGTCAATCCACAATCCTCAATCCTCAGCCGCCAAACCTCAATCCTCAATCTTCAATCCTCAATACTCAACCTTCAATCCTCGATCCTCAATACTCAATCCTCAATCCTCAATCCTCAACCCCCAATCCTCAATCATCAATCCTCAATACTCAATCTTCAATCCTCAATACCCAATCCTCAGTCTTCAATCCTCAATCCTCAATCCTCAATCCTCAATCCTCAAGCCTCAGTCCTCAATCCTCAATCCTCGGTCCTCAATCCTCAATCGTCAATCTCCAATCCTGAATACTCAACCTTCAATGCGCAATCCTCAATCCTCAATCCTCAATCCTCAATCCTCGTCCTTCAATCCTCAATACCCAATCCTCAATCTTCAATCCTCAATCCTCAATCCTCAAGCGTCAATCCTCAATTCTCAATACTCAACCCTCAATCCTCAGTCCTCAAACCTCAATCCGGAATCCTCAATCCTGAATCCTCAGTCTTCAGCCGTCGGTCCTCAACAATCAATTGTCAATTCTCAATCCTCAATAGAATATCCTCAAATCACAGTTTTCAATACCCAATCCCCATTCTTCAATCTTCAAATCTCAATCCACAAACATCAATTCTCATCACTAAACCCTGACCTCTCAGTTCTCAATGTTCAATCCTAAAATCCTCAATTCTCAATCTTCAATCCTCAATACTGAATCTTCAATCCTCAATCCTGAATCCTCAATCCTAAATCCTCAATCCTCAATCCTTAGTAATCAATCCTCAATCTTCAACACTCAATCGTCAATCCTCAGTCCTCAATCCTCAATCCTCAATCCTCATTCTTCAATAATCAATACCCAATCCTCAGTCTTCGATCCTCAATCCTCAATCCTCAATTCTCAATACTCAATCCTCTATT